>NW_008707425.1:1861584-1897956 GCF_000327385.1 Lottia gigantea
TGGGTCAAATGGACAGAGGGGCAACACCTCACATTCCCACTCTGCCATGAAAAGGTTTGCGTACGAAGGGGCGAATCGTTTGCCCATTGCTGTCCCTGAAGTTTGTAAATATGTTTTACCATTAAATGTGAAATCGTTTCGACTAAGACAAATCTCTAAAAGCTGTAGAATTGCATCGTCGGGTCTGTTTGGATCTGGGTTTCTATTAAAAGCTTTACGAACTGCCGTTAAACCAGTAGTGTTATCGATATTGGTATACATAGAAGAAACGTCGATAGAAATTAAAATAACATTAGAGGGAACTCGGAGATTTTTTATTTTATTGACAAAATCGGTTGTGTCTTTAAGGTAGGCGCGATGATGGCATGCTAGAGGTAGTAAGAAATGATCAATGTATTCTGACACTGCATATGATTCACTACCACAGTCAGATATAATCGGGCGGCCTTTAGGGATTTTATTCGAGATAAACCACTCCTTGGTTGGATTCTTATGGATTTTAGGCAAAGTGTACAAATGTCTCTCGCGACAATCAGGTTTGGCAGACAGATAGTCATATTGTTTATGTTTGAGATAACTAGTTTTGACTAAATCGGCAAGAATATTATTAATCATGTTAGCAGTTTCTTTGAAAATTGGTTTCGGTAAAATGGCATAATGTTTAGGATTATTCAGTTGATTCTCTGCTTCTGAAACGTAATCCTCCCTCCCTATTCAGAATGACACAACATGAACCTTTGTCACTCTTTTTAATAACAATGCTATCGTCTTTCTTAAGTAAGTTTAACGCTTCACGTTCCACTCGTGTGAGATTAGGCTTTTCGTGTGTTATGGAAAGGTTCACTGTTTGGCTATTCATACTCGCAAATGCTTTCAATATTTCAGGATGGATGGCGGCCTGAGGGGGTGTCCACGTGGATTTAGGAAAAAACATTGTTCTAGCACCACGTGGGGGGTGGTTTCGAAAAAAATATGTGCAGCTAAGATTTCGTTGAAATCGTTCAATGGATGGTCGGAGATAATTCAAGTTAGCTATCTTTGGTGTGGGAATAAACTTAAGTCCACGGTCTAAGATTGAATGCGGAAGGGGTGTGAGAATTTTGCGGCTCAAGTTAACTACAGTTTGGCCTAGCGGTGGCTTCTCAGTATTTTTATCCCCAGTAATTAGTTTAAAGACTTACTCGATGCTTGAAGCTGGTGTATCCAAAACAAATAGATGCTGTTTGCTGTTTCTGGAGACCAATGAAGATTATCAACTGTTTCGTATTCTTCTTCGTAGGGTGGTAAGATTGTTGCGCTGTTGATACTGGACTCCATCATCATGTTGTTGAGAGTGCTGAGGTTCTGTTGTGCTTTCTTCGAGATTTTATTTGAAATAGGTATACATGTGAAGAGGATCTTGGAGTTTGGGAAGGTTTTGTTGGCTGTGGCGATTAATTTCTGGGCTTGGTTAAAGGAGGTCTTTGGTATCTGATCACGGTTGTTGAGGCCTACATGAAGAATAATGGTAGTAGGTTTGGGATTATAGTCGTATGATTCCAGGATTGACTGTATGTGATGGATTTGGGCACCGGGGTAAGAATGTATTTCGGTGTCTGAACTGGTTTTGGTAATTCGATTCAGGTTAGATGATCCAATTATTAAGGTAGATTTCTTTAGAGCAGGTAGTTTCCATAATGATTTGTCCTTGGTTTGGTGATAATACGGTTTGGTAGCGTATATAATGGTCGTCGACGGTGTGATTGATACTGGTTTGGTAGTTGTTAGAATTGTAGCATTGGGAACGGACTGGGATCTGGTTCGAGGGGGGGAAGGTCTGGATACACATCTCGACTTGGATGGAGACTGAGGGGTGGTTTGCTGGTCCAAAAACGCACAGAAGGAAGAAAGGTTGGCGGATCCTGGATCACGTGGTGAAGATTCAGATGGTGTGGAAGGGGAAGACGAGTCTGAAAGTGAAAAGAGAAGGGGTGTGCCCTCTCTACGAGAGCGTTTACCTATGTCTGCTGGACTAGGAGTAGGTGAACTTCGGGCTCGTTTAGGGGTTTGGTTCGGCAGTGTGGTGGCTCTAGATGGTGCAGGTGTAGTGTCTATTTCAGTTGGTAGAGATATGGTTACTCTGGTTTTTGTTTCGTTGATTGTTTGGTAGAATTTGGAGATTACAGCTTGAGTGAGACGTTTCCCATAGGAGCGACGGGCCCAGGACAGGGCATGAGAAACGATGCGGTCGACGGCAGGTGATGATAAAGACTTGGTACGAATGGTGGTCAGCTTCTCTTGAAGTGTGGTTTGGTAATGGTCGATCAGGACCTGTGTAACCTTACAGAGCCATGTCCGATTGAGGGATCTAATATTCGCGTTGGCAGCTGATGTTTTCATTGCTGGACGGATAAAACTATCCAACTCAGAGACTTTGCGTTTGAAGGTAAACGCTGATTGGCCTTGCTGTTGAAGGGTAAGGATTGCCAAATGATGGAGGCACTGCAAAACTTGGAAGAACACCTTCACAAAGAGTTCTTCTTCCTTATGAGTGGGGACTGGTTGGCGTCGGTGGGCTGGTAGTCGTTTCTGTTGTTGGTCAGGTCGATGGTTACCTCTTGATTGGTAGGCTGTGTTGTAGGTAGGTCGGCGATGGGGTGGGATATAGCTGGATGGGTTGGTTGGTGGTCGGCGATTGGTAGGTGGTAGAGGTTGATGGAAGACAGGGCCGTTGTAGGGTACGTGGTATTGGTTTGGTTGACGATCAGTGTTTCTATGTCTGGCTTCTTGCCAGTGGTTGTTGTAGTTGGGGAGCATAATGAAAATAACTTGGGGTTAGAAGGGAATGTACAGCGGATGTAACAGGAGGAAACTGTATATGCTAGCGTGAAAATGTTGGGATCAAATTATGCAAATAAGTCAAACTGGGTTTTGGGGATATATAAAGTAAGATGAAAAATGCAAAAAAATATATATTTAGGTGATAAATAACGCTAACAATGATGTGAAAAATTATAACAAGTAAAACAAAAACTTACGCAATTGACACGAACCGGTTTTCGAAATATTATCCTTTTTCAAGTGTCGAGGAATGGTTATGAACCATTTTTTATGAACTGTTAGAACCAGCCAACTTTACAGGAAAGGTGGAAATGTCTCCCCCATTAAAACCGGAGATGAAGAATACAACAAAAATTGGTAAGCAATTGGGAAAGTAATTAATCAAATAAAAAGACGGATAGATTATTGACTAGCATTTATTACGACCCGTACCACCCTGCTGGTTATGGTGGAGCCTACAAACTATAAAACTGAAAAAATGAATAAAAAAGAATATCAACGTCTCGATCGAAAGAATGGTTGAGTTTCAACCCGCATACACCAAACACATACAGCTGAGAGGACGATTTCGCGGGGAGAAAACAATAGAACACAGCATAGATCATGTTTGGCAAGCCGATTTAAGTGATTTGTCGTCTATTATGTGTTTTAGACGTATTATGTAAGTTTTCACAGGAATTACCGTTGAAACGTACTAATAACCAACATCAGGTAGAAAATTTTTTGTCAGAATCCCAAAGGAAACTTATAGTTTAGCAGACAAACATAGGTTTGGAGTTTCTCAACAAACAATTTCAGGCGCTTCTAAAAATGCGTGGAATAGGTTTTTACACGCCCGAAACTGCGGATGTGAAATTGTCGATAGTAGAACGCTCAAAGGAAAAATGTTTCTTTTGTTTACGAGAAACAAAACCTACAGTTATGTAAAAGCCTTACCTAAATTAGTCAGAGGCTATAATTCAAGATTCCACAGAAGCATAAAAATGAAACCGGAGGATGTAACAATGTCGAAAGAGGATATCGTTTTGAAAACTCTTATTTCCTCCGCGAAAAACAAGCAATGAGAAAGCAGAATTTGAAATAGGCAATAAGCGAGATCAAAGAGCCGTTCAAAAAGTGGTATATATGTATATATATTTATGGTGGTTAAGATGATTTATAGACAACGGATAGGATACTAACTGGAAGAGTTAATAAAGTTCACCCCTCCGGATCAATAAGATATCGAAACTATATTATTCATGGAGAAATCGAAGGGAGTCAAATATCATAAGGTATGAGGGAAGGGGTACGGAAAATTGTTCGACAGTTGGATAAAGGCTACCGACATAAATGGACGAGGACGAAAGTGTAACATACGATTCATCACCATTATCTCAGATAGTAGGAGAAATCTGTGTCTATGTATTAACTGTATTACTAGGTTTTCTACTATTTGTTTTCGAAATGTGGAGCATTTGCACAGTAGCTTGTTATAACAATCAGAACGGAACTCATGGATGAAGATTTTCATATCACACTTTTGTCGAATTCGAGCTCTAAATATTACTCGGATAATGAAACGAGTCATTTCACGACTAAATTGGCAAAACCCATTCAGTTGACGGAGTCTTGGATGTGTCTTCAGGTTGAGAATCACTACCCTCTCACGTGGTCTAAATTTTACGAGGAAGATGCGTGGTTTAAGCACTGCATAGACCAAAAGCTCATACAGATTTAAATTAACAACTATTGCTTCACCCCCTCCATGATGTGAAGAAACTTTATGATAAATTACATTGGGCCAAAACACACCAAAACAACAGACTTTTACTTTTCTTGCACAAATCTTTTTTTCAAAAACTGACTCTTGTACAAGTAGGGATCAAAAAACAGACATTAAGCCAATCAACTTGTCATGTGACACGTGATGACAAAATGACAATGTAGGGGTGTAATATAATGTCTGCTAGACTTGGTCATGGTTAATGTGTATCACTTATCATGAGTAAATTTAAGTAAAGTTTAATAGTCTTTTCCTATAGGTGGCAGTTTGGCTAGTTTCTTAGTTACTTTGTTTTATGTTTTCATTAAGAAAACAGCTGGAGTTTATCGGTTTTGTCTTGATATTTATGGATTTAAAATTGTTGTATAATCAGAACTCCTAGGAATTAGGATAAGGTTATTTAATTGTAGACGTTATATAGTTCAGGAATTTTAGGTTGTAACATTGCGGTTAAGCAATGTTACGAAAGCACAGGCACAGGCATGTAGGCGTAACCTTCTTTGTATCAATGCCAGGTTGTTCGTATATCTGTTCAATGGGAATAATTTTCAGGTCTGTTAATTGGTGATCGGGTTGATTGAAGTGTTGATGTCAGACTTTGTTGGTAAAATGAAGGGACAGGTTTGACAGCGAGGGTTGTTACAAATCTTACAGCTTTTATGATAATCATCAACAAGAGTAAGATCAAACGATATATTTAATTCTTTCAATTCTTCGAAGGAGCAAATGAACGTCATAATAAATTAGATACGGAATATGTCATGTTTCATTTTTTTCATTTTTTGATCAACACTGATTGTTTATTCAACCTTGCTTTAAATTCCTCCTCCGAAAACCATGTGAAGGGGTCCAGGCGATCCCTGACATGTCTATTGATGGGAATAACACGGTTGATTTCACCAAAATCTTCTAAATCGTCAAAATAATCGTCCATTTTGGAACATTGAAGAGTCACAAACGGAATTTCTACTTATTTACAAATAGAATTAAAAGTTAAAACTGGTCTCGACCAAGCATTAAATTATGCAAAATATAGAATTAAATTAAAAGTTAATGTTATTCAGCCAGATTAGAATTAAATTACTGTAGGCTTAATTTCATTTGGTGCATACGGGCCTATAACTAAGTGTTATTTTCTAAAAATTTATCTTTAAATATTCAATGATTACTTTATTTATTTATTTCACAGTTTTTCTTATATATTTATACCTATGCCTGTTTGTCTAAGTTGGCTTCATTCAAATGTTGTCTCACAGATGCAATTGTTAATAAACTGTATTATAATCCTGTTTTACCATCTTTTATATGGACCCCGTTACATCAACAATTTTTGTGTTATGAATTCAATCAGTCCTAATCGATTATGTATTTCAGCTATTGGCTTGGCCGATTTGTTTTAATTTTGAATCAAATTTGAAGGTGTGATAATTGACTTTTGTGCCGATGTTAAGATCTTATGACTGTTAAAGATGCCTTTGCTCATCTTTCTTGGTCAAATCATGCTTACTAATTGATTAAACAGTGCTTCTAATGAATTAAAAATATATTCATTTGAAATACTGTATGTGGATGGCCTGGTAAAGTCATTTACTCAAATCTGCTTTGAGAAGCTCAATTGAGACTCCATGTTTGTTCACAAGACCAAATGACGCCATGCTTTAAAATAGATAACCAAGACGAAATTGGGATCTATAATGAATAATAACATATATGTAACTCTTCACCCGATATCTTTTTTATGCTGGGGGCAGACATGCATAGTTTATCGCCCGATCACAGTCAATTTTAAAAATTTTCAAAAGCTTCACTCATGTAGACAATAATTTTTTTTATGCCGTAACATTTTTCTCAATTATTCTCTTCAAATTTGGAATTTTGAAGTCACATTTCTGGAGTGTAATTATATACTTGATTTATTGATACCAGATGCCTCAGAATTTTGATTTGTTGTTCAAAAATTGTAGGCTGAAGAACACCAGGGTTGAAAGTTGACAGACCAGAAATTTCAAAAAGTACAAAAACCATGGGATGAGGTCTTGTTGCCACGCTCGGAGCTGTTCACACTTCTAGTAATTGATCTGTTAACAGTACAATGTATATCAATTAAAGCTGCAAGAAAGATAGTTCAGATTATAATAGTTATACAAACTTACACATAGGATATGTACTATAATATACTTACTTAAGGTAAATCAATAATAAAATACTATGTGCTGTCGAATTTTTGAAAGATTGTGCCGAATTTTTTTCAGAAATAAAGTAAATTGTGATTTTATTCCAGGACCCTGTGATTTTTTCTGGTACACTGCGAATGAATCTTGATCCATTTGACATGCACAATGATGATGAAGTTTGGAAAGCATTAGATCATGCTCATTTGAAAAGTTTTGTAAAAGGTCTGACATGTGAATTAGACTATGAATGTGGAGAAGGAGGACAAAATTTAAGGTAAAATCTCATTAAACTAACACAATGTAATATTTTGGTCACACTTGTCCATCTGTTTTGATATCAGCTCATCTGTACATCCATGATTGGCTTGTGAGAGCAATAGCGACTACAGTTTGGAGCTGATATGATGAAACCAGTTACGTTTTGTATTTTTTGAGGTAATTTCTGCAAATTTTCCATGAAAAATTTTGAGTTCTTGCTCTTAGCTCAGGCATATTTTAGTCAAAGTTGACATGTAACTCGAACAATTCGGACAAAACTTGCAAAGCATTGTGAATGGGCGAGATAATCTGATGAATTTTACAGTTAAATCATCCATTGTACAGTTTCAGAGTCATAGCCTTACCAGAAAGAAAATCTGAGAGAGGTTTCAGATTTTATCAGGTCTTTGGTAAATTTTATTTGTGTAAAACATAGTGCTTCTTGAAGACTATAAGGGTATGTTCACACTACAAGCTGAGCAGGGCGGAGCAGAGCATTTATTCGCATCATTAATGACTAGTTAGTTTTCAATGTACAGACGCTCAGCTCTAAACACTGCAAGTGGAGTAGAGAAATTGTATGTATGTATGTATTATTTTGTTGCTGACACAAGTACAAAAAATCGATTGTGAACAGTTCAGGTACAATTTAACAATATATAATAGATGTATATTGTGAAAAGGTAATTTGCGTATTGGCAGATATATTAGCAGTCTCTGGTAATAAGAAACTATAAAATAACTAACAGAATGAAATTGACAGTGGTTATCTATACTGTTTTAGAATGGTTATTGCCCCACATTGAATGATCTAGGCATGTTGTTTCTGACCGGTCAGTCTGTTTGTTGGACCTTCTGCCTGACCTTGGTAATTTTGTACCACTCAAACTTCAAATAGTGCTTCAGCCTTTGACAGTAATCTCAGTTCAGATTTTACAAAGCTTTTTTCATGAAAGATGAATTCATTGTCAAAAAAGGATAGCACAACATGTTGGGACAGCGAGAGGCGCTCAATCTGTTGAAAGAAACCATTGAAATTTCAAGGAAGAAAGTAGAAGAAAAAGACCCACTGGAAGTATTTGGATTTGGACTTCTCATAAAAAAAAAGCTGGAATTGAAGCAATTATTAATTGTAAAAACAAATAGAAAGTAGTTGTGTTCAGGAAGAATCTAATGCCCAGTAAACCTACTTAACTTTTAAGAACACCCAACCAATATTCTGACCCAACAGATCCATCACAATACTCTTCAGTATATATTCCTAACAAATCGTTTTACTAGCTCTCACCTACTTGTAACTGCTTACATTAATGCATGCACCGAAGATTTCCGTGTCTTTTTTTGCTGTCAAGCAATAGGAATGCACACACAACATCGTCCATAGCGAATGATTGATAACATGTCGCCCTGCTCTGCTTATATGTGAACACCTGATCACGCTGCTCCACTTGCTATGCATGTGTAGAAATTTGGTTAAATTGTTTGCTCATTTCCGACAGAACAACAAAATAGCCTAGAAGTCATTCGAAGAAAATTAGTGCACATGAAAGGCATGGGACATAGTACGTCGTTGGCAACATTATTTATACACTGTTGTAACAACATCCTGTCGATGCCTTTGATGTATTGCATATGGTCAATTGTAAGAAAAGTTACATACAACTTATTCTGGTGAGTTGCAGACAAGGCACTGGAGAGAACATGGTCACAACACTTCTGTGGTGTTGTTCTCTGGGCCTCTGTTGTGTTCACAAACAAGTGTTTAAACTCAAAAAACATTCATCAAAAAATTGTCAAATTTGAACTTTGGAATTTGACACCATTAATATGTAGCAAGGTGGGGGGGATGGTATGGCTCTTGAACAACTCTCCAATTAAACTGCCAAGCCTCTCCTCAAGTAATACTCATCAGGGTTTCAATCTAGATGCTGGATAGTGGTTTCCGAGAGTAATCTAAGGAATAAGCTTAAACTAAATATGTTTATTAATATTCACATAACTTCACATAACGAACACAGGGAGCCGTGGTGGCTCAGTGAGTTAGACGTTTGCTGACTAACCTGAAGGTCCAGGGTTCAATCCCGGCATAGGTTGAGATAATACTTTCGGATTTTTCAACCCGGTTTCCCCCCGTCAGTGATGCAGGTGAGAGGGGCTGACATGGAAAAAGCGTCTAGTCGTTCGGATGGGACAATAAACCGAGTCACCATGTGCTACAGGCTGTTTAGATCTGAGAGCGGAGTGTTCTAACTCCTACAGACCAAGCTTACAGAGCAAAACTCACCCAGTTCCATCCCACGACCGACTGACTACATAACGCTGAAGTCTGTCCTTTTAAACCTTTGCACATGCATAGCAAGAATCTTTTCCCATTAGACCACGTTTCAGATTCCATACATATGAGTGCTTATAATCTGAAAGCTCTTATACCCAAAATATCAACTCTACGTTTCATTACCATAAAAACCTCATTTTATTTTTAAATTAACTAGTTTGAAAATAGGAGGAGTTTAATTTTAAAACACGAAAAACACAAATTTGAAACTACAGATTATTCAGGGGACGGTTTCTTTTCAGCACTATCTTCTCTAATTCCAAAAGTAGCTAGTTTGTTTCAAACAACATATCACTTATTTCCTCCGGATATAAAGCTGACAAGCTGAAAGAATTGAAACAAATAAGAGAACTGCGAAACAGGAGAATAGCTTTAGAAAAAAAAGAAAAAGGTTTTAAAGTTATAGGATAAAAACGTCTATGATAATTGCTAATGGTCCTAAAACATTTGGTTCAGATATACAAAAATCAATAGGTTCTCTTCCTTGTTTTCCATGGGTAAAGTATTCTGGAGAAAAACATCTTCCAGCTCATAATTATACTGGACCAGGAACAAGATCAGATCTGCAATTAGACGAAAAAGATAAACCCAAACCAGGTGAAGAACCTGTCAATAGAGTTGATGCTGCTGCACTTAAACATGATATTTTATACAGAAATATAGACATAAAGTTTAGACACGAAGCAGAAAAACAAATGATAAACGAACTTGAAAATATCCCAAATCCAACATTCAAAGAGAAAATGGAACGAGTGCTGATTATAAAACTGTTAAAAGCAAAGATGAAATTGGGTGTGGGATTAGCACATTTTAAAAGTTAAAGTATTTGATAAAGATGAAATATGGTCAGCTGATTTAATTAATATGCCAGTCGAAAGAGGATTTAAATATTGTTTAACAGTTATAGATTTATATACAAGATATGCTTGGCTTATTCCTTTGAAAAACAAAACAGGATTATCAGTCAAACATGCTTTTGAAACGATTATGAAACAATCTGGTAAAAAACCAAAGAAATTATGGGTTGATGCTGGAACAGAGTTTTATAACAGAAACATGGGTTTGAAAAATAAAGTACTCATAATGAGGGAAAAGCTGTAGTAATAGAAAGATTTAACAAAACGCTTAAATCAAAACTGTTTAAAAAATTCACAGAACTTAAGTCTCAAAAATGGTTAAAGATCTTACCCACTGTAGTACTGAAAGCGAGTCAAAATCCAGATATTTTAAAGTTTTCTTCTACTAATAATTTTGAAAATGAAATAAAAGATATAGACTTTAAGGAAAAGTTTAAAGTTGGAGACCGAGTTCGTATTTTCAAATATAAAAGTAAATTCGAGAAGGGATATGTTGGTTATTGGACAAACGAAATATTTATCTTGATAAAGTATATAGCACATAACCTTCAACATATGAATTAATCGATCAAAACAAATCATAGGTAGGTTTTACCAAAGTGAATTGAAAAAATTGACTTTTAAAAATGATAAATATGGAACTGATACAACAACATACTTTCAACTTATGAGATGAGCAAATGAGTTAAATATATCACCGTTTTATTCTTGTATGCGAGATGAAATAAATGATCTCAAATATAAGAATTTTATGCTATAACAAATATACATACTTCAGATCAAAACGGAGTTCATCACTCTGCTCTAAACAAAGACTCTTTAAATAACTTTTATTCTTTTGATTCTTTTGGATTAGAACCAACTGGAGAGATAATGAAATTGAACAAATCAAATGTTCTACATTTTTTGTGGACAACTTTCACTTTGGGTTTTATATCATTAAGCTTAGAAAAAAAACAGTTTGAAGAAATAACAAATTTAACTCAATAAAAATGGCGAACAAATTTGGATTAGGTACTTTACCTTTAGAAACTAAAAACCTAACACTACATCATTTACACTTAGAGATGATTTAGATATGAACAATTTCAAAATAATTAATATAAAGTCTCCGGAAAATGATAATGATGCTGTTCACAAGAAATATTTACTGGACCAAATAAATTCAATTGAAGTAGATAAAATAAGTGATGTGAAAAGATTCTTGAGACGTCAACTGAAAAATCTAATTATATTGATGAAACTAAACTACAGCAAAAGGTAACAAGTTTGAAAAGTTTTATTCAACAATAATTGGTAGATGTTGTGGACAAAACTCAGTTACAAAATTTAATTAGATGATAAGATTGCAAAGCAAAAAATGGATGTTCAACAATTAATAGATAACATTCCACTAGGTATAAATGAAGATAGATTACAACAGGAATTAACTGCTTTAGAAACTATATATACCTATATTCAACAACAAATACAAAATATTGATGATAGCGAAATTAAAACCTATATTCAACAACAAATTCGAAACATTGATGATAGCGAAATTAAAACCTATATTCAACAACAAATACAAAATATTGATGATAGCGAAATTAAAACCTATATTCAACAACAAATTCAAAATATTGATGATAGCGAAATTAAAACCTATATTCAACAACAAATACAAAATATTGATGATACTGTTATTCAACAACAAATAACCACTATTAATAATGAAGTTTTAAAACAGGAAAAAAATATAACCGCATCAGAAAAGAATCTCAAGGAAGAAAATAAATCATATTATTTCAATCTTCCATTTGGAAATTTGAGAGATGAAGATAAAGTTATTAAAACTATTAATTATAGTGAAAAATCAAAAGAGTATGAATTGAAAAATTTGGATTTACAGCCAAAACAAGAGTATATTCTTTTCATCTAGCAGATGAAGATCTCAAAAACTTATTTGATAATAAGGGTTCAGGACAAGTTGTGGTCGTCACTAACAACACTAACAACAGTTCAACACAATATACACTTGTCGTCATCAGATGTAATGGCAAGAGAATAAAACATAACAAAATATATACCAACAAGAAACAATATAGACATTAAGAGGGACAAAAGATAACAGATGATTAAGAGAGACAATGGATAAAAGGGTCCTAAAACAAGTGAGGTAACAATGTGAAGTCATTGAGCAGGTACTGAGCCAACATAAGCTAATGAGATATGCTGAGGAAGACACTGGGAGGAAAAATAGGAGAAGAAGGGAAGAAAAATGTAATGAATGGGGTGGGGGGGAGATGGAATTATTCCATAATATTGTCTTGTGTTTTGTTATATGTGCTTCTCGCCTTTTTATGTCGTTCAAATCTTATATAAATTTACTAAACCAAGTTTATTCTCAATCTTCTAGTTAACATTAACAGAGAATGAAGCATCTGACTGACATTCAAGCTCAGCTAAATTGGGAGATACTACCTACATTTAAATCAATGCTGGAAAACTAATTGAATGGTCAGGAAATGTGACAAGTTTGACACTTTGAAGTAATATTCTATAATCAAGAACCCATGCCTAAATTAAGAAATTAACTAGATATGATCTGTAACATACAAATACATATTTTGATACATAAAACAAATGATTTTACTAATCGAATTATTTGGCAGCTAATTAATGGATACAAAAGTGACTGTGAAAAATAAAAAAAAGATGGCAGCTCTGAAACAGGTTATAAGCGCAGTAACTACAAAAGTGATAATAACTTTAGACATGCTATACCGACATGAAAAGTTAAAGATAGGCACGCGAAGAGAAATACTAGAGCTACGTAATAAACAACAAAAATAGTGAATTATGTTTTGCCTATTCATGCAGACGAAATTACAAGTTACAACATGCAAATTTATAATATAAGTATACCATGCTGACAACAATAACAGAAAATTATGCTAAGTCAAACTATACAAAAATTAATTGTTTTAGGTTATGATAAAATCAATACTGTATAGGCTACAGCTGTAAAATAATTGCCAGCTAACTAACTATTGCTGTGCTAATATTCTATTAAGTTATATCAAATCCCATATCATCACCACTTTACCGATCTAAAACCTTCCTCCTGAAAAAAAAAAGGAATAATATTCGTCTAATATTACATTAATATCTGGTGTATTGACTCATGATGTATTATACTGTGAGATTTCTATACACACTACTAACTATTCACATGACGCATTCCTCAATAACGTAGTATAACAAAGTCATTTACCAAAACATATATTTATGTTTATATTACATATCTGTCTCAGAATAAACTCCATTACAATCTCTTCTATGTTTGAAATAATGTGTTATATATGTGTTAAGTCGGATTTTAAGCTGGGTGATACAATAAACTACAACTCTCCACCTAATACTAACAAGTGAATGACTAAAATGGCGACATGTGTTCAAAGTCAATAAGGAATATGAGATATTTTATGTCTAGACTGTAAGTTGTGACCTCTGTATAGAATGTAAATCTAAACGGGTTCGTGGGCCAATGTAGTTATGTTCTGGGAGATGTTTTCGCCCGAATATTTAGCCCAAGGAAATCCAGGAAGTTTAGTTAAAGATTTTTGAATTTCTCCGGAGCCAAAATATGTTTTAGGAGTATGATATTTTATTAAAGACATTTTTAATGAATAGATAATAATAAAGTTGTCTGGTAATAGTAGTAATAGTGATTTTTAGGGGTATGGAGTGAAATGGGGTAGTTGCTTGCCTGGTAGGGTGTTTACATATTTACAGCAACTACAGAACGAAATGGAGTAGTTGCTGTAAATATGTAAACACTAATTCTGTTGCCAATGAACTATAATCCCTTTTAATTTCACATACAGTGAAACAATGTGTTCTTTATGGACCGGATCCCAATCAACGAGTGTCGAGCGGAAATTCTTCTAACAAGAACTCCTAATCAAGGAATAGGTAAGTAGTTACAATTGTTGTTACAATTGTTGTTCAATTGTTGTTCTGAAAGTATAAATTTACAATAATAAGGGTTTGTACATAAAGAGATGTAAAGAAAATATATTAAACATGTATGGGAGATAACCACTTGAAAATTGTAGTTACTTCCCTTATTTGAACATTCTCGAAAAACTCCTGTGCACAGTAAACTCTTATTTGCACTCACCAGAAATATTTGGGACAGCATGTATAGCATTTATGGGGAAAGGCCATTTACAAGCAATAAACATACTATTTTAGCACAAAACTAATAATTGAGTCTTATTTGACTATATGCCTCTGCGATATTTACCATGCGTTATCGCTTACATATCATTTTTGATAACACGCGTTGATTGAACAATGCAAATCGTCAGCTCTTAAAAGTGCTCTTGAAACATAATTGTACCTGAAGAGTAGATCACTCGGCGTTAAATATGTCTAATTCTCGGAGAGGATACAGAAAGAAGACTTTCTCTTACAAAATCAGAAACTAAAATGGCTGATGAGAAAAATTGGGGAGAACTTCCTATTTCTGCCTCTGGGAGAATTAATTGTAATATTACTAACATAATACGAAACGAATATACAAATATATTATACATTTACTAATGAAACATTTCAAACCAATCCCTCGGGAGGACACAAAAAAGTGTTGAATTCAGATTTCCAATTATTCCGATTCCAAGATTGGACACAATTTTTGCACAGATCTTTTAAATTTATTTGACTTTGTTTGCACTAACACATTTTGCACAATATCATCCTTTCCAGGATACACTTCAATGATTTTTCCTAATTCCCATTTTCCGCGTGGAAGATTATGATCACTTAACAATACAATGTCATTCACTTGCATTTGTTGCTCCTTTTGTTGCCATTTGGCTCTGCGGATTAGGGTGGGAATATATTCGCTCACAAATCTTTTCCAAAACGAATGAATTAACATTTGCACAAACAAAAATCTTTTATGTAAGTTTTTTGACTCTTCATAAGGACCTTGTGGAATGTCTGTTGAAGCTCTTCCCAATATAAAGTGGTTGGGTGTTAACGGTTGTAAATCGTTGGGGTCATTAGATGCATAACCCAGGGGTCGACTGTTGACTAGACATTTGACTTCAGCAAATACGGTCGACATTTCGTTCCAGGTTAATGTCTGTTCTCCAACAGCTACACGTAACGCTTTCTTAGTCTGTTTAATAAGGGATTCATACATTCCGCCTTGATGTGGACTAAGCGGTGTAATAAACAACCATTTTACTTTATGTAGCATAGCAAATTCGTCCAGCACCTTTCTTCCATCCTGCACCAGTTTACGTAATTCTTTTTCTGCGCCGACAAAGTTTGAACCATTATCAGTTATTATAGTTGTTGGCCAACCATGAAAGGAAGCAAATCTTCTTAAGGTGTGAAGAAAGGACTCTGTAGATAAACTCCCAACAATATCCAAATGTATAGCACGTATAGTTGCACATGTGTATAAAACACCCCAAGCCTTAGTATTCTTGTTTCGGGTTATTTTGAGATTAAATGGACCAAATAAATCAACACCTGTTACAGTGAATGGCGGTGAAAATGTTTTAAGTCTCTCTGGTGGAAGATCAGCCATTAAATTACTGTGGAGTGGTTGTCTTAATCTTCTACAAACTACACAGTTTCTCACAATACCTTTGGTTAGGTTTCTTCCCCGAACAATCCAATACTTTCGTCTGATTTCACATAGAGTTCGTTCAGTGCCTGGATGACCTATTTTATTATGAATGTCTCTGCAAATTTACTTAGAGATATGGTTATCAGGACTGAGTAAAACAGGATGAACTTGATCATAAGGCAATGTGGATCTGCTTAATCTGCCTCCTACTCGGATAACATCATCTTGCTTAAATGGGGTTAAGTCTCTGTATCTAAATTCCCAATCAGGTACTTCACTTTGAGCGGATTGAATCCATAATTTCTCAGATCTCTCCAATTCAGACGGATTTAAAACCACTGAATCTCTATCACTGGAATGTCTTTTGCAAAGTTTATCAATAAATCTCAGACAATAAGCTGTCACTCTGAGAAGTCGCTGATAATTCGAGAATTAACAAGGATTTATTACCTTCTGGATTCTGGTAATTGAATATAATGAACTAACTTTCTTGCGCTCTGGATCATCTACCAATTCATCTGTTTCTACCAATTCTTGAGGCCATTCTTCCTTGGGTTTCTTTAAAAATTCAGGACCATTAATCCATCTACCATTCATTTGCTGCACTGTTAAACTGTGACTTAAATCATCTGCAGGATTCAAATTACTCAGAACATGACGAAATCTATCACTGCTCCATGTTGATTGTATTTCTGATACTCTTATCCCAACAAATGGTTTTAATAATACTGAGTCTGAACGTATCCATTGTAGAGCTACTTTAGAATCTGACCATAAAACTGTTTCCTTTGGCTTTATCTTGGGACTCTTTGGTGATAGTTTTGGCTAATCTTGATGAAACCAATAAGGCCATAAGTTCTAGACGTGGGATGGTGTTTTGCTTCAGAGGAGCTACTCTTGCCTTTGATGACACCAGAAAGCACTTATGCTAATGAACTAGCATCTGCAAAGACGTGAAGTTCAGGTAAACCAATAGCATCAATTGCGCGAATACATCTTGGAAATTCTATCTCTCTCAGGTTCTCTAATTCGGCAAAAACATTTCTCCATACAGTACAAAGTTCAGGACTTAAAGGATCGTCCCAATCATATTTCTTGGATCTCCATAGATTCTGCATTTCGATTCTAGCTCTGACAGTAACAGCACTCGCTAAGCCAATGGGATCATATAACATGGACAGCTTGGATAATACGGCTCTCTTAGTAAAAGTTTCTATCTCAAGAGATTTGACAGAAAATTTGAGTACGTCTGCATAAGAATTCCATCCAATTCCCAGGGTTGTGGTTTCTTCTTCTCCATCAAGACTGAATGTAGTATCCGTACTTTCTTTTTTCTTCTCTGATGTAGATTTTAACAAATTTTCTCTAACTATCTCTGACGAAGTAAACCATTCTTTGATTTTAAAACTTCAATCTTAGACCGTGGACTTAAGTTTATTCCCACACCAAAGATAGCTAACTTGAATTATCTCCGACCATCCATTGAACGATTTCAACGAAATCTTAGCTGCACATATTTTTTTCGAAACCACCCCCCACGTGGTGCTAGAACAATGTTTATTCCTAAATCCACGTGGACACCCCCTCAGGCCGCCATCCATCCTGAAATATTGAAAGCATTTGCGAGTATGAATAGCCAAACAGTGAACCTTTCCATAACACACGAAAAGCCTAATCTCACACGAGTGGAACGTGAAGCGTTAAACTTACTTAAGAAAGACGATAGCATTGTTATTAAAAAGAGTGACAAAGGTTCATGTTGTGTCATTCTGAATAGGGAGGATTACGTTTCAGAAGCAGAGAATCAACTGAATAATCCTAAACATTATGCCATTTTACCGAAACCAATTTTCAAAGAAACTGCTAACATTATTAATAATATTCTTGCCGATTTAGTCAAAACTAGTTATCTCAAACAGAAACAATATGACTATCTGTCTGCCAAACCTGATTGTCGCGAGAGACATTTGTAAACTTTGCCTAAAATCCATAAGAATCCAACCAAGGGGTGGTTTATCTCGAATAAAAATCCCTAAAGGCCGCCCGATTATATCTGACTGTGGTAGTGAGTCATATGCAGTGTCAGAATACATTGATCATTTCTTACTACCTCTAGCATGCCATCATCGCGCCTACCTTAAAGACACAACCGATTTTGTCAATAAAATAAAAAATCTTCGAGTTCCCTCTAATGCCATTTTAATTTCTATCGACGTTTCTTCTATGTATACCAATATCGATAACACTACTGGTTTAACGGCAGTTCGTAAAGCTTTTAATAGAAACCCAGATCCAAACAGACCCGACGATGCAATTCTACAGCTTTTAGAGATTTGTCTTAGTCGAAACGATTTCACATTTAATGGTAAAACATATTTACAAACTTCAGGGACAGCAATGGGCAAACGATTCGCCCCTTCGTACGCAAACCTTTTCATGGCAGAGTGGGAACGTGAGGTGTTGCCCCTCTGTCCATTTGACCCACTTTTTTATGGACGCTTTTTGGATGACATTTTTATGGTTTGGACTTATTCTATCGAACAGTTTTGGGAATTCTTTGAAATTCTCAACAACCACCATCCTTCTATCAAACTAACCGCAAACGTAAGTGACAAAAGCATAGACTTTCTCGATACCACTGTCTTTAAGGTAGATTTCATAGCAGAAACAAATAAACTGGATATTAAAGTGTATTTCAAAGAAACTGATACTCATCAACTCTTGCACAAGAGCTCCTTTCACCCAAAACATACCTTTTCTGGTATAATTAAGTCACAAGTTTTACGATTTCATCGAATTTGTACAAGATCTTCTGATTTCAACCAAGCCTGTACGATTGTTTTCTCAAAACTGAAAGAGCGTGGGTACTCTAAACGATTTTTACGAAACATAAAAAATTCAACCTTAGCACAGATAGCAGCTAAAAACAGACTTTATGCCGAAGTACCTCCAGGTTTAAGAAGTGCTCCATGTTTTATCCAGTAGATGCAAAACATGTCCCTTTATATCAGAAACTCATTATTTTGTAAGCAACTCTACGAATAAAAGGTACCCGATCCAGGAACATCTAACATGTGAACATTCGAATGTAATATATTTAATTTCATGCAAGAAATGCCCCAAACAATATGTAGGAGAAACTAAGAATAATTTACGAACTCGCTTTAATGCTCATAGGTCAGACATCAAATTAAAGAAAGACAAGCCTGTTTCTAATCATTTCAACCTCGACGACCATTCAATAGACGATCTCACCCTAATCCCAATTGAGCGTATAGAAATTGACTTGCCCGAAGATGAAACTACCAAATTCCGTCAATCTAGGGAGGCCCATTGGATTGAGACATTGAATACAGCAAGACCTATAGGACTAAATATTCATCATAATGTAGGCATAGCACCCTTTGTTGTCCCGTTTAATACAACCAGCAATCGAGCAAGCAAGATAGTTCATGCCCACTATAAGAGCCTTCAAGAGAAATTCCCCCATGTCTATAAGCAGAAAATGATAGTTGCATATTCAAAAAATAAGAACTTAAATGATAATATTGTTCATAGTAAACTAAAAACAATCAGTACATAACAGATACTATACTTCTCGCCCATCGGGCGAGTTATTTTTTCTAATTTCAGATCAGAATAAGAACAGAAGAAAACCCAATATCAAGACCCTTAATCCAAATTTCTAAATAAAGTGTCTGCTCCACCCTAGGCCTGTACATTTGGGAGAATCAAACCCTCCCTTCCCCGAAATCTAACTCTTTCATTCTCTTGATCGCTTCTTCAGGACTTAAGCAGGAATGAATAAGATCATCTATGTATCTATCTCTACGAAGTATTTCAGCGACTTCTTTTGATATCTTCTCTACTTCATCTGCTATTTTTAACATCACGAAACTAGCCATATCTGGAGATGGCTTGTCACCAAAAGTTACTCTCATCAATCGATAAATAGTAGGTGCTCTCGATTGATCTAAGTTTCTCCATAGAAATCTGTGTACGTAGGTATCTTCTTCAGCAAGTCTAACTTGTAGGAACATCTTTGGTATATCACCTGTAAATGCCACAGGTTCCTCTCTAAACCTCAACAGGACTCCCAAAAGGTTTCCGATCAGGCAGGGTCCTTTGTGCAGGAATGAGTTTAGTGAAACTCCTCTATACTGACAAGCTGGATCGAAGACAACTCTCAAGGGTGTGCTTACTTTGTCAGGTCTGTAAACACCATGATGAGGTAAATAATAAGCTGGTTTCTCTTTATCACTAATCTCTGCATCAGTCATTCTCTTAGACCAACCATTTTCTTCATATTCTTCTATCACTTTGTTATACAATTCAGCCTTCTTTGGCGTTTTACTTAAACTTCTCTCTAGTGATACAAGTCTATTCTGGGCTAAATGGTAGTTGTTGGGTAAGAACTCTGGGTCTTGTTTCCATGGTAGTGCAATTTCATATCGATTATCTTCTCTCTTGCAACTGGATTCCATTAACTGTAAAGCCTTTTTGTTATCAAGGGAAATAACTCCAGTATTTGAGCAAGAACAATCTGGGGCTTGTATTCCAAGTGTCTTCAATTCATAGAATTTGCTCAAGTCAATCTTCTCAACAAAGTTTACCATAAAGACTGGGGAATAGCTGTTGTTTGGGCCAATTACATACCAACCAAGTCTTGTTCTCTTTACAACAGGTTAGAATTCAAGTCCTCTTCTAATCTCTAACTCTGCATGTAGATGACTGTACTGTACACCAAGTATTAAATCTATAGGGCCTTCTGTTTGGGTAAATTCAACATCTCCCAAATGCTTGAATGATTTCAACCAATTCTTATCCAATCTAGGAGCATCAATTACTGTTTTATCCATCTCATAAGCTTCAATTTCAAATTCTTCAGCCATTGATATATCTGATAACCAAATCTTCACTCTCTTGCTATTCTTCTGTTCTATTCTTTGTCCACCAACTACTGCTAGGTCTAAACGCTCATGATTTCCTTGATTGCCCAACATTTTAGAAAAGTCTCTTCTAATAATAACTGTACCAGCTGCATTGTCTATCAAAACATTTCCATACAGGATTCTACCATTTGCTGATCTGAAACGAGCTCTAACAATAGGCATAAAACTGGCTTTATCTAAGACTGACATACAACTAGCTGAAGGAGGATCAAAGTGAAATAATTGATGATGCGTTCTTGTGCAACCATTAATATCACATTTCTTCTTAGATCTGCAAAATCTAGCAATATGATTCTTGGTTAAACATGAAAAGCATAGTCTATTGTTCTTGGCGGTTTCAGTTCTCTCTTCAATGCTCAATTCCTTAAACCTCTTACAATCTGGCACCTTATGATCACCATTACATATTGGACAGTTAATTGTAAATTGCCTGTTAGCTGAATGAACTGGTCTTGATCCTGTAAATTTCCTCAGATCAGGTCATGAAAGATCACCAAAGTCAGGGTCAAACATCGTTTTTATGCGTTTTCTTACAAAATTGCTAATATTTGTTATAGTTGGCTCTTGTCCTTTGTCTCGAATATCTGTAACCATATTCTGCCATTTGGTAATCATGTTATCAGGAAGTTTTCTTATGATCGTCCTAAGGGTTTCCTTTGCGTTTACATCAGATTTATAGTTTATCATTTTAAGAGTTGCAATACAATTAAGAATATCTAATGAAAAGTCTCTCAAACTGTTTCGGTCGTTGGAAATTTTACCACCTTTAGTAAATTTTAAGATGTGAGCTCTGGCTATTGAACTACGTTGACCAAATTCTTCCTTCAATGTCTTCAAAGCTGTGGGATACATGGTGCCTTGAGATCCCATACCATTTATGACACGTGCAGCATCGCCTGTTAGGTGCATACGTAACTGAACCATCCTTAAATTGTCCGAAAGATGAGGCTTATCATGGATTTGCAATTTAAAACGTTCTATGAAATCACAATATTTTAACGGACTACCATCAAATTTTATCAGTTCTATAGTAGGAATGTCTTTACTGGATTCCAATTTAAATAGGGCTTCTGCAACACTCATATCTTGCGTTGATCTGGAAAGATCTCTTTAAATTCTACCAATTTATCAACCCATTCATCTATAGCTGGAGTTGAATTATCTTCATTTAGGGGATTCTCTTCTAAGACTGAAGCTGACCATGATGGCGAACGGTTTGGTGGCGGTGTAGATACTCGTGGTTGTAAGTTACTTTCAACATTCACTTGTTCGGCTGTTGGTTGATGTACAACTATTTCAGTAATAACCTCAATACTGGAATGTTGTTCCGTAGATGAGATATTACGAGGTGAATCTGTAGACGGCTGGTCTTGGTTTTCTCTGTTACCAGTACCATAATTAGCTATATAATTATCTAACTCTTCTTCAATGTCGAAGATGCTACTTGTCAATTCATCTTCCCATTGGTCTAATTTAGATGTATCCGTAGAATAGTTATAAAGTTCACCATGTACGTCTCTAACAGTGGTGAAGTCACTCTTGATTCCATCTAATTCTCTCTGCAGTCTCCGGGGGTTTTCATTTCTCTGAATTGCATCTCTGATTCGATTAGACGAGCGTGTTATTCTAGATCGTATAACTTTCCTCCTCTGTTTTAATGCTACATGTCTCTCCTCTATCTCTGGGTTTGTGGCTTTATCTCTTTCTCTTACATGTATATCAGCTGTTATCTCTGTTATGGCATCCTCTCCAGAACCAGACATATTTCTCCTTTGATTAACTCTGATGACCAGGGACCAAAGCTGAACTAAAATCTATTCCTACTCTCTTCAGAAATTTTGGACTGGATCCCAATCAACGAGTGTCGAGCGGAAATTCTAACAAGAACTCCTAATCAAGGAATAGGCATCTATTTAACAGATTTATTCTCAAGTTAAGTAGTTACAATGGTTGTTACAATTGTTGTTCTGAAAGTATAAATTTACAATAATAAGGGTTTGTACATAAAGAGATGTAAAGAAAACATATTAAACATGTATGGGAGATAACCACTTGAAAATTATAGTTACTTCCCTTATTTGCACATTCTCGAAAAACTCCTGTGCACAGTAAACTCTTATTTGCACTCACCAGAAATATTTGGAACAGCATGTATAACATTTATGGGGAAAGGCCATTTACAAGCAATAAACATACTATTTTAGCACAAAACTAATAATTGAGTCTTATTTGACTATATGCCTCTGCGTTATCGCTTACATATCATTTTTGATAACACGCGTTGATTGAACAATGCAAATCGTCAGCTCTTAAAAGTGCTCTTGAAACATAATTGTACCTGAAGAGTAGATCACTCGGCGTTAAATATATCTAATTCTCGGAGAGGATACAGAAAGAAGACTTTCTCTTACAAAATCAGAAACTAAAATGGCTGATGAGAAAAATTGGGGAGAACTTCCTATTTCTGCCTCTGGGAGAATTAATTGTAATATTACTAACATTATACGAAACGAATATACAAATATATTATACATTTACTAATGAAACATTTCAAACCACTTTATACAATCAAGATTATGAGAACTGTTATTGTCGCCTAATTGACTAATTTTGATTTCGAGGGGGTGTCGCTTTTCAGTCAAAACTGAAAGGTTGTGGGTGGGACTTACTTGTGGTCACATATTGACGGTGATTGCTTAGTAAAGGTGGTCGCATGAGCAGGAGTCATTGTACATACCAAATTTGGTGAAATTAGGATAATAACTAAGAGAGTTGGGAATGAGCATGTGAACTAAACAAATTGGATATTTCCATCATATTCAGAATTTCAATTTACATATACATATCAAGTTTTATGAAATTTGGATAAGAAATAAGACAGTTGATAATTTGATTTTATAGGTTATGATTATTGAAATTACTGCTATAACCCATTCAATGGCGTTTTACAAACACAAATATTCCTACATTATAGTCAATATCTATACTCACATAGAGTTCTTATTAAGTTCTTCTAAAAAGATGCGTTTTTTTAACTGTCTCTTAAACAAATCAACAGATTTACAGGTTCCATAACTGTGGTCCTGCTACACAAAAGACAAGTAGAAGATCTTGTACAATACGGATTAATATCTAGATTTAAGAGATCCAATAGATATTTTGGAGCCAAATTAAACATTTGTACACCATCAGAAGGAGTTAGTATTGGGCTCTGACAGGTATTGGTAGAATATGTAGCATTAATGTTTAGGTAGCGGTGCATGATTTAAGTGATATAATCTTATAAAAATCCAGATGTTGATTGAAGGAAATACCCACAACCTTTATGACTTCTGAGCAATTTACACTCATACCTCCAACTTTTATTTCTTATCATAATATAACATTATTTTTGCGATGTTTCCCCCCTTGATCTATAGATTTAAATTTTAGTTAAGTTTTTTATGAATTACTTTCTTACGTTAGTACTTGGTTTATTTATCTGTGTGCCCGCAGCATAAGTCGGTCGTGGGCTAGAACTTGGTAAGTTCGGCTCTGTATGCCAAATCTATATAAGTTACAACACTCTGCCCATAGATGTTACCATCTACAGGTCATTTAGGATGTTCTGGCAAGTCGACTCATTGTGTAAATAGATCCCAAAGCTGGTCTGGTTTTAGGTGATCTGTTTCAGAAACTTCAACATTGTGCTCTTACAATGAACGTGTTCCAAATTTCGTATAAGGTATTAGAACACTCTCAAAAGCAATGGCACAGGCATCAGAATTTTTCTTACATTGAGGAGAATTCAAAAGCACAGCAAATCATCAGGTCAGCAGACAACAATCCAACTCGCTGAGCGCTGCCATAAATTCATTAGTTGGAAATGTTTGTTTTCAATACAAAAAACATGTTATATTTGAGCTTATTCTCTTAAACACCTCTTGAGATCAATATCTAGCATCTTGAATGAAATCCTGGACTTCTGATGAACATTGACAGAGGCAACAGACATTGTTGTCTGATGCATTAGAAACTACAAGAGTTGTAGACAAGCCTGCACAGCTCAGTTTTATCTAGTTCTTATAGTGTTCTGTGACTGTTTTAATGCCAGTCAATCCCTCCTGCTACATAATATGTAATATATTCATATTATGAATATCTCATAATCTAATTATTGTAAACACTTGAAATTTTGGACATTTTTTAACATTGTACACCTCAACACTCATAATTTTTGAAGTGGGCGTGGCACATCTGGGTTATATTTACCTTTGTAGCAGATTTGCTTAAGTACGTCACTCATGTCAGTGATATTTACATGGTATTCCCTTGCTGGCTATTTTTAGACTTGGTCGAACTTAGTCTTAGACTGTGCATGGTATGTTACGTGGCAGAGCCTCGCATTCATAGTTGTGATGAATCCTTATCCAATGGGAGCCGATGTTTGGCACGTGCAGGTGCAAAATCAGATTGTATAAAAGCTCTTCTGTAGTGTTTGTTAGTCGGTTGGTAAGTGATCTCCGAAAGGTGTATGGGAGTTTCTTGACTCCGCTCATGGACTTCTAGGAATAACTTGCTGTGGACTGGCTATGCCTGATAGGGAGTTCTAAGAACTCCGCTCTATTTGCAACTCACGGAACCTTGTTTGGGTGTAGGGTTTTGTTTTGTAGATGTTTTGTATGTGAATATGTTTATGTTGGTTTAATAATAAAACGTCTTGTGTAATCTTCTCTCTCTGTAACGTACGCAGGTGGGATTGAGTTGTGAGGGAGCAGCATTCATGGGTTGGGAAATCATGAGCTAAAAAGACATGTTCAGTTTTCACATCCTCAAACCTTAGAACAGGCAATTGGCGTCGCTATAGAGTACGAGGCGTTTGAGGGTCCGGTTGATCGTAATGGAAAGCCATATTTTGAAAATGATAGGAATGTTAACACTAGTTATGTACCATATAATCCTCGAGGTAGCAGAAGTGATGGGCAAAGATTTTATCGCAATAATGTTGTTTGTTATTACTGTTCGGAACAAGGTCATATCAAAGTAGACTGTCCTAGATGGAAGGTTGTGCAAGAAACCAGGGAAGCTTTAAACCGGTAAGGACTGACACTTTGGCAGCCACGTCAGTCCTCGTTGAAAAAGAGCAGCAATTTGGAAAAATTGAAACTGAAATTTCGTTGAAATTGTATGGTAACGAGGTTAGCAAACATACTCTTGGTGTTAGTGTCGACAATGTTAGTAATATTAGGGATAAAAAGGAAATTATTAATAAAAGTGCTAATCAAGAGACAGATGCTAGTGAGGATATAAAAAAGGAGGAATGTGGGAATGATGTTGAAATTGGGCATAAGAATGAAATGCAAACTGTTATAGTAGAACGCCCATATGTCTATATGCTGAAGTAGATATACCCCAGTACAAAAGTATCTCAATGTTAGTGGACACAGGTTCAACCTTTTCACTCTTTTCTTTTGTCGATTATCTCAAGCTTCCTAACCGTCCACTTTTGTACGATACCAACGCAGTTCTAAGCACTGCGGATGGACGCCCTCTATGGCCTGAAGGAATGCTTCGTTTGGAATTTGATGTTGCAAACAAGAGTTTTAGACACGATTTCCTAGTTATTGGTGTGCTAGGTATAGATTTTATTCTGAAGCATAAATATAATATTGATGTAACGGAGATGGCTCTGGTGCATGGTCAAGAACGCATTCCATTAACTCCACAAACTACAGTTCCAACTTGTGCATTTGTTAGGCTCGCTAAAACTGTCAGGATACCTGCTATGTCTGAAAAGATTGTTCAGGGTATTGCTAGTGAAGATGTAGATGTAGGTGCAGTTGCTATGTTGTTGGAACCAGAAGAAACATTGGTTAATAGGAAGTTGCTTTTGGCAAAATCGTTAGTTAATGGGAATAATATTAATATGTGTATTCTTAACATGAATAATAAGCCTGTTGAACTTCCTGTTGATAGAGTGATAGGTAGGGTAGAGACAGTAACGGAATTAGATAATATACATAGTGGTATCAAATCTCCGTCCGAAACTGTACCCGAACATTTACAATTCTTGGTTAAAGAGGCATCTGGCAATTTAAATAGTGAAGAAGTCAAGAAGCTTGAGAAGTTAATCATTGAGTTTGAGGATATTTTTATGGACTCTGATGGTCAGTTAGGTAAGACTAATTTGACAGAGCATATCATTGACACTGGGGATGCTCGTCCTATCAAGTTGCCTCCTAGAAAAGTTCCAACTCCAGTTCGGAAAAGGAGATACACAACATGTTGGTAAATGGCATTGTAACTAAAAGTGACAGCCCTTGGAGTAGTCCTATTTGTCTGGTTAAGAAAAAGGATGGAAGTCATAGATTTTGTGTTGATTTTAGAAAGCTTAACGAGGTCACGTGCAAAGATTCCTACCCTTTACCTCAAATAAGTCAAATTTTAGGAGGAGCTAAATACTTTAGTACATTAGACTTGGCTAGTGGTTATTGGAAAGTTAAACTGTCTGACGACGTTATTGAAAAGACTGCCTTCACTACACATTGTGGATTGTATCAGATTAAAGTTATGCCATTTGGTCTTACAAATGCGCCAGCTACTTTTCAAAGATTGATGGAACTGGTTTTGAAAGGTCTTCAGTGGAAGCAATGTTTATGTTATATCGATGATATTATCATATTTGGTTGTGAATTTGAAGCTGCACTTGCAAACTTAAAGTTGGTTTTCGTTAGATTACGTGATGCTAATTTAAAACTTAAACCCAGTAAATGTAGGTTATTTCAGACTCAAGTAACGTTTTTAGGGCATGTCGTGTCTGCTTCTGGTATTGAATGCGACCCGGAAAAAATAAAATCTGTCAGTAAGTGGCCTGAGCCCGAAAATTTAAAGGATGTGAAAAGTTTTCTTGGGCTGTCAGGGTATTATAGGAAATTTATCGAAGATTATGCTTCTATCGCTAGTCCTTTAGTAAATTTAACTAGAAAGGATGTGAAGTTTGATTGGGGTAATAAATGTAAATCTGCTTTTGGAGAACTAAGGAGAAAATTGACTTCTCCACCTATACTAACATTCCCAAACGAAACTGGTCTGTTTATTCTTGACACGGATGCTAGTGGTAAAGCGTTAGGTGCGGTCCTTTCTCAAGTACAAGATGGAGCAGAGAGAGTTGTCGCATATGCCAGTAAGACATTGAATCGGTCTCAAGGCAACTACTGCGTAACAAAGCGTGAACTTTTGGCAATTGTCACATTCATGAAGTATTTTCATTATTATCTTTAAGGTCGTAAGTGTTTGGTTCATACTGATCATGCTTCTCTAAAGTGGTTGCAGAATTTTAAAAATCCTGAGGGTATGCTAGCCAGATGGTTGACAACGTTGCAAACTTATAACTTTGAAATTGAATTACGTAAGGGTAAAATGCATGGAAATGCTGACGCACTCTCTCGTCTCCCAACTAATAAGTGCTCTAATAACTTCTGCACCGATTGTTCTGAAATAGTCCCAGATGGTGATTCAATAGGATTGACTGAGGAACTGGAAAGGGCAGGTTTAAGCCGGCCGCTCGACCAGTTTTCCGATCAAGCAAATGTGTCTAGGACAGTCGTCAATACATTAATAAGCGATCAAAATGTACCTCATGATTCTAATTGGCTTCCTACTTATAATGTTCTTGAGATCCAGGATATGCAAAGGAATGATCCTGGAATTGGTGTCATTTATAAAAGTCTTGTAGAATCTGGAGTTCGACCAGATAAATCGAAAGTGAAATCTTTTCAACACGAAGCTCGACTGCTTTGGTCTCAATGGGATGATTTAGTAATGAGGTCGAATATATTGTATCGAAAAGCTGTTAATGATCTTGATGAAGAATTTTTACAACTCGTTGCTCCTCAGGAGATCCGGGATAATCTTTTTACGGAATTACATGTTAACAAAATTGCAGGTCATTTTGGTCGGGATAGAACCCTTCATACCATTAAACGTAGATTTTACTGGCCTGGGATGACAGCTTCAATTAAAAGATGGTGCGAAACTTGTGATTTATGTGCACGATGTAAACCCGGTCCGGGAATAGGAAAGTCACCCCTTAAGCAATTTCAATATGGTGCGGCCATGCAGTGTATTGCCATTGACATCTTTGGTCCGTTACCGTTCACTGATGATGGAAATGAGTATGTTATGGTCGTAGGAGACTATTATACCAAATGGGTGGAAGCTTTTGCCTTAGTCAATCATACTGCTCTTACTGTCGCGGACAAATTGGTCACCGAGGTCATTTGTAGATTTGGATGCCCTGCACAAATCCATACTGACCAGGGTATGGAGTTCGAGTATGCTTTATTTACAGAAATATGTCGGAAACTGGACATTGACAAGACTCGTACTACTCCATACCATCCTCAGTCAGATGGCTTAGTTGAACGGTTCAATCGAACTTTGAAACAGATGCTTAAAATTTTCTGCAGTGAGCACCAGAGTAATTGGGATGATTACCTTCCATATCTGTTGATGGCATATCGTGGGACAGTCCATAATTCCACTGGTTGCTCACCTAATTTACTGATGTTAGGTCGTGAATTGTCTTGTCCGGTTGATTGAATGTTTGGGCTACCACCAGATTATAGTGAAGTTTGCACAATAGGATATTCAGAATGGCTGCAATCTGCTATGAATGCTTCCTTTTATTTCGTTTTTGATAATTTGGGGAGTGCAGCTAGAAGACAGAAAAAGGGTTATGATAAGGATTTGAGATGTAAATCGTTTGAAGTAGGAAAGTGCTAATACAAAATTATCTTTGGGATGGACTGGTCCGTACTTAGTTGTCAATAGGAAAAATGACTTGATATATGTGGTACAGAAGTCTGAGATGAGCCCTCCAGTTTCGGTACATGTTAACCATTTAAAGAAATGTGTAGGTAATGAAACTCCCAGGAACTGGCTTGATCCGGGCGAAGAGTCTTCATATGATGAAAGTCTTGAGCTTGAATCCGAATTTGAGGATTCTTGCAGCAGTTCGGATGAGTCTGAAACCTGCGTGGTAACCAGAACTGGCAGACGTGTACGTAAAAAAATTCCCTTCTCTCCAAAAAATTAGTTGGGAAAATATGTAGGCTGTTACATATTATTAGGCTAGGTGTACTAATGATTTCTTACTTTCAGAAATGGATTTACAACTTAAAGTGGACCGTGCAGACTTAAGGGAATTTCAAAATTCTTTAAGGGAAGAGTTCCCTGATGATGGTCTACGATGTAGAGTTGTTGGGTGCATGTAATGAATAAAAGCCGATTCATGAAACATTGGAGGACTTACCATACCAGATGTGTTGTCAAATTTACCTGCTGTATTTGCAACTGGAGTTTTAACAATAAACCTAAAGTAAAGCGGCATATGAAAACTCACCATGATAAGTTGGGGGGTGGTTTTTCCTCAGAGGAGGTGGTGAATACCAAATACATCGATCCCATTGATGTAAAGTAAAGCGGCATATGAAAACTCACCATGATAAGTTGGGGGTGGTTTTTCCTCAGAGGAGGTGGTGAATACCAAATCCATCGATCCCATTGATGTGTTGCCGCCTTTAAAATACGGTGCTGCGAAACCCAGACAGATGAATCAGTCTTCTGGTTTAGTTGCGTCTTCCTCCATGTCAAGAACGGAGTATGACTTCACCTTGACAGTGTGGGAAGATGGAAAAGTGATGTTACAGAAGCCTGGTGATGATACAATAACCGCACCAGGTGATGAGATCGACCAGCTTGACTGGGATTTTGTATAATATAATTTTGTTTGTGATGTAAAATATTTTATGTATTATTGTTCTCGCCCACTTTTGTTGAGAGCGGGCTCGACTTTGGCAAGGGGGGAGTGTAGCGGATTTGCTTAAGTACGTCACTCATGTCAGTGATATTTACATGGTATTCTCTTGCTGGCTATTTTTAGACTTGGTCGAACTTGATTTACATGGCCGGGCTTTACCATTTAGACTGTGCATGGTATGTTACGTGGCAGAGCCTCGCATTTATAGTTGTGATGAATCCTTATCCAATGGGAGCAGATATTTGGCACGTGCAAGTGCAAAATCAGAGTGTATAAAAGCTCTTCTGTAGCGTTTGTTAGTCGGTCAGTCGGAGCGTTGCACATGGTAAGTGATCTCCGAAAGGTGTATGGGAGTTTCTTGACTCCGCTCATGGACTTCTAGTAATAACTTGCTGTGGACTGGCTATGCCTGATAGGGAGTTCTAAGAACTCCGCTCTATTTGCAACTCACGGAACCTTGTTTGGGTGTAGGGTTTTGTTTTGTAGATGTTTTGTATGTGAATATGTTTATGTTATAAAACGTCTTGTGTAATCTTCTTCTCTTATTTTCTCACATTTCACAGTATTCTGAACCTGGAACGTACGCAGGTGGGATTGAGTTGTGCGGGAGCAGCGCCGCCCCTTTCCCTACTGCTACACCTTTACCTGAAATATTTGCAATTGTTACCCTTAATATTTTGTATGAAATTAGTTCTTTACTTTGCACAATTTGTGATAAAGTAACAATTGGTTGCACTCTTTACTTCAAAAAAGGGAACTTTAACATAAATGACCTTGTGTACCTTGGCATGTCATGTCATATCTCTTTTATTTGACCTAAGTTGACCTTTTGACCAGAACAAAGGTTATTGTGCTTGACGAGATCTATTCAGACATATATTCATTTTTGTTGTACGATGTTTACTGCCAGTTTTACAGCTATTTAAAAATTGATATTTTAATACCAAATATTAACACTGTTTAATACCGAATGTTGTAAAATTTGTGCATCTTGTCACTACAGAATCTCACTATGACTTTATAATTCAACCTTTCGCTGCTGTTTCAGGTTCTTCGAACGCACTTCTTTGTTTTGCAAACGACTATTTTGTTTTTGCAGTGCATTCATCAAACACACTGCTTTGTCTTGCAAAAGACTATTTTTTTTTTTTTACCTTTGCATGTTTTCTAAGAAGGAAACATGCTACAGACTGTCTGTTGCTGTTTTCTAGTCAAAATATTGGACAATTATTTGTTAAATGTAAATTGGCACCATTTTGACCAACCGGAAATGAGCGGTGGATTATGACTCTTTTTTAATTATCAGCTTTGATACTGATCTGAATTTGCTCAAAATTTTTTGTTTATTACTTCGCGTTAATGACTACAAGAATCGACAATTTTGACTTTTGTTGTCGACTTTTTGAGCTCCAATTTTTGAGTTTTTTAACCTGAAAACTTACAGAGGAATAGACATTTTTATTGCGAACAAAAACTAACTTTCGATATTTCGATATCACTTCAGGTTATGACACTATTTGCTTGTAAAATATAAAATTTAACTTCCTGAATTTTTAAGGTATTTCAAAAATTCTTTTACAAATGGTCTTACAAAAACCTTCTAATCATAAAATCCTACCCGGAAGTAACAGAGTAGCCGCCATATTGATATGTCAAACTTTAGTAAAATTCAAAATGGGGCCTCAGCTTTTCATTAAAATTATTTTTTTTAACACTTTTCCATACAGATATGTATACTTATCTAAATGAAATTAAAAGAGTGGCTATGAAGTTTTCTTATATCTGAAAATTTTTTCTTGAAACTGAAATATATGTTATCTTTGTACATTCTAGTGTTGGTCAAAGACAACTTGTTTGCTTAGCCAGAACTCTTTTAAGAAAGACCAAAATATTAGTGTTAGACGAAGCTACCGCAGCAGTTGATATGGAAACTGATGATCTTATCCAACAAACTATTAGACGAGAATTTAAAGAGAGCACTGTGTTAAGTATTGCTCATAGACTCAATACTGTAATGGATTATGATAAGTAAGTGTATTTACATATTTGACACATATTAACCGATTTCGAGTTGACCTCGAAAGTGTATTGTTATCATTAACTTTTTAGTAAATATTATTTTTTCGTTCATATTGTTGTCAGAGGACATAGCAAAAACTGTAATAGTGACAACATTTATGGTGCCAGCCATATCATACTGCAGAATTCAAATATTCAAATATATTTCTAGACATCAGACTAGTGGTGTAGTGGAAAAATCCTGATGGCTTGATTTTCCTGTGCATTTTTTGGGTGTATTTTATTCTTACTTTTTGTACTGAATTTTGGTCAAAATTTCTGTGTTTACAAATTCCAAATCGTATAGATGCAAAATTGAAAAACATAAAAAAATCGTAGAAGTTTAATGTAGTTTACACTTTAATCTGATTGTTCTCAGATTTGTTGTGAAGTTGAAAAGTACTGGGGCCCTCCAGAAGCCCCTTTCTTTGAATTCCGACTTGGCATAACTTGCTGTCAAAGTTTTTTCAGACAGGCCAAATTCTGAAGGCTAATAACTTCTGCACCTGACCTTCGGCAACCGTCATCTTTTACAGAAATATCTGCTTTCTCTAAATTTCAAAAGACACCTAGATTTGTTTTTTTGATCAATTACCTTTGGTTATATTGAGCTCTGAAAATGGGTAATCTGCACAATTTTGTATATTCAAAGTGATATTATTCCAATGTGCTTGTCATTAGATTTCTAACAATTTCTTTACTTTAGTTGTCAGCCTTAAACTTTCTGAAATAAGCATTATTGAAAATTTATGATTTTAATATTCATGTGGACTTTTGAGTTCTAATCAACTAAGCGAGAAACTTCACACTGAATTATAATGTTCTAATTCACAGCTTTAAATAAAAATATAAATTATTTGGCATGCAAAAAGGATTTAAAAAGATTATGTAACCAGGTCAGCATATCATAGGGGGTTAATGTGAAAATAGGTGATTTTAATATTGATGCAGACCCTTGTTGTGAGTTCTAATATACTTAGTGGAAATTTAGAACATCACCAATGTAAATAAATATAAACCCTGTTTAACACAGATCGATCAGCTTTCGAGCTAGTTTACATTCTCAGCATTTATATTTACTAAAATATGAATGGGAATAGACTGTCATTGTTTGGAAATGTTTCCAACTGTAAAAATATCTTTAATAGATCATTTCAAACAGCGAGGTTTGGAATTTTAGGGTTGTCCACTAGGTGTGAAATTAACACTGTTTGACTTTATAACCTGTTTCACAATCTTCTTAACTCTATAATTCTCTTCTAAAAATTTGGGGAAATGTCCATTTGAGAGTAAATTTTATCACGAGTTACTCTCAGAGAGTTCGTGCAAGAAACTTTCAAGTGCTCTTCCACCTGAGAGACAAATTGCATCAGCTTGCAGGTCGCAGATTTGGATGCAAGTTGCATGACATCTTACCAGTTTGCTTGTCAACTTCCGATTCAAAAATGTTGTTGTCAATGAAAAGGAGTATTGCCTCAGCAATTGTTATAATAAATGGAAGGAAGAAACAGAAAATAAAGGTTGCAAAAGGTTAGGGCATGGATTGAGTGAGGAGAGACATTAGGACATTTGTAGTGCATCGGCTAAGATCTTCCACTCAGCACTTTTTTTTTCTGCTTGTCTCGGAACTCAGTAGACTGAACATCCTAAAGCTCAGAAAGAGTTTCATATTCTGTGATGAGGCATTCAATCTCCTCATGTGTCCAGTACGTTTCGACATATTTTAAGTGGTATGATAAATAAATTGATAAAAAGCTGATAGTTCTCGCAGGCATAGAACACAGTTCCATTCTTCGAGAGTACTCTCAAACAGAAATTTGAATTGAAACAGTTTCTAGCCAACCCCTTTCCACTAGACAGAAAATCACTTGCCCTATTTCTATTGACAGTTGAATTTGGATCCCCTTCCACTTGAGGGAAAATCGCACACTATAAAACTCTCAAGTGGACATCCGGCTTAAGTTAATTAGAACTTACACAACAGTCTAACCCTCTATGAACTGCTGATCTGACATGTTACATAATCTTTTATAATGTATATTATTTAATATATATATATTATATATATCTAAAGCTGTAAAAAAAAGTACATTATGAATCTGTTCAAATTTTTCCGTTAAGGTAATAAGAACTCAGTCTAGCGTTCATTCACCTAAATCAAAAAGTTTGAGGTTGACAATTAAAATAAAAAGATTGTGGTAGAAAGCTTATTACTACATTATTAGTTCATTATAATAACATCAAATTAAATCGGTGAAAAAGTTCATGTTATACAGGAAATCGTGCAAAGACAAAGTAGAAATTAAAAAAAGGGCTTCTAGAAGACCTTGAATTTTGTCTTACATTTTAAAGCAAGTTTGAGAACAATTCAATGAATCAGTAGTCTGAATTGAATTTTAGAGATTTTTTGCATTTTTGAACATGGCAGCTAAACGGTTAGAAATTGGCAAAAAGGTAAAAAAATGAAGATATTGATGATTTTCTTGAATTACAACTTTTCAATTTTTTTATAATTTTCAGGCTTGTTTTAGAAAATGGTTTTTATAATCATAATTGATAATTTTTTCGACTCGAAAGCCGTAATAAAATATTATGCATGAACAAAATTTTGTGAAATATTTAAAAAAACTACTATTATTTAATCAAGCTTGTAAGGAGTTAAAAAGATTATGTAACAAGTCATGGAGTCAAAGGGTGATAATTTCACTCAAACCTTTGTAGTTCTGTTTAGGACAATTGTTGTACCAAGAATGAGGAAGTTCATAGAAACTCCTACGTTAAGCACTGGCAGAGTGTAAACTAAGCAAAAGAAAGTAATTTTGCAAGAGTAAATACATTTAAATCTTAAACCTGAAAATAAAAAGCATGTACCTTATTAACCTAGAAGGTTTATTTTTTCGAAGTCTTTTGCAATTTGTTACACTTGCAAAGTTCCATTCTGTGCCACGTGTGGCTCTAGTTATTGTTGGGATTCTATATTGTAAATGAAAAGCAGCTACAATATCAGCAATTTTGTCATTGTTGGCATTGCTCCAAGAGACCACAAAATTACACATTAAATTTATTTCCAGTTTGTATAACTCAAAACTCATCCATAAATTATCTTGAAAGAACTTCCGAACTGACTGCAATTGGCTGGAAATTTTATAGTTTTCAGACTATGCTGGCAGATTTGTAATTCCACAACATTTGTACCATCAATATCTTCATTTTGTATGCAAAAATCTTAACCGTTTGATGCACAATAAATATAATGGTTGCAGACTTTTTTTTATCCAACTTGTTTTAAGATGTTTGTTGGAAAAATATCTAAATCCTGTAGTGGCCCTTTTTTTCATGTCATGTTTTTAATGCTATAAATTGGCATGCACGGTTTGTTATGCAATCGATTATTTTTTTATATTGTCGTTGCCCCTGTCCGTCGGTCAACATTTCTTGTGAGCACTATAGAGAATGGTTTTTGAGTTATTGCCCTTGACTTTGTTAAAAGGCTTCGAAATTTGTAAAAAAAAGTTCGTGAGCAGGATTGAAGCTACAGTTCTCAACCGATACTGATGAAACTTGGTGTGATCATTGGAATTGATAAGATCTCGGACAAATTCTAACTTGACACATTTTCGATGAACGGTTTTTGAGTTTTTGCCCTTGAATTTGTTAAACGCGTCGAAATTTGTTAAAAATAGTTCGTGAGCAGGATTGAAGCTACAGTTTCAACCGATTCTGAT
>NW_008707425.1:1898006-1916756 GCF_000327385.1 Lottia gigantea
ACTTTGTTAAACTTGTCAAGTTTGTTTGTGAGCGCAATAGAAGCTACAGTGTTCAACCGATTCTGATGAAACTTGGTGTGATCATTGAAATTGATAAGATCTGGGACAAGTTTTAACTTGACGCATTTACGCTGAACGGTTTTTATACACCCACATGTATATTTGGTGATTCCAAAAAGAAAAAACAGGCAGCAATAACCAATCACAGAAGATTTTTTGATGGGATCACCAATCTTTGACCCTTCTCTTGTTATGTGGTTTCTAAGATTGTGATGTCATAAACCTTATGAGGTCATATTGTAATTTTAATCTTAACTGCCTTCCACCATTTGTAGTTTGTTTCTTTTCTTGATGAAGTCAAAACTTTTTTGACGAAAAGTTGGGTATTAAAGGATGGTATTTTATGTCAAGTTTTATTATTTATTACATATGAATATGTAGTCGTATATTGTTGTTGCCCCTGTCTGTCGTTCCATCTGTCATCATCTCTTGTGAGCACTATAGAGACTACAGTTTTTATCTGATTTTGATAAAACTTGGTGTGATGCTTTAGATTGATAAGATCTCGGTCAAGTTCGAATTTGACATATTTTCGATGAACGGTTTTTGGATATTGCCCTTGACTTTGAACGCCTTGAAATTTGTTAAAAATTGTTCGTGAGCAGGATTGAAGCTACAGTTTTCATCCGATTCTGATGAAACTGGGTGTGATCATTGGTATTTATAAGTTCTCGGACAAGTTCTAACTTGACGCAATTTTCGATGAACGGTTTTTGAGTTATTGCCCTTGACTTTGTAAAAACGCTTTGAAATTTGTTAAAAATAGTTCGTGAGCAGGATTGAAGCTACAGTTCTCATCCGATTCTGATGAAACTTGGCATAATCATTGGAATTGATAAGATATCGGACAAGTTATAACTTGACGCATTTGCAATGAATGGTTTTTGAGTTATTGCCCTTGACTTTTAAAAACGCTTCGAAATTGGTTAAAAATAGTTCGTGAGCAGGATTGAAGCTACAGTTCTCAACCGATTCTGATGAAACTTGGTGTGTTATTGGAATTGATAAGATCTCGGACAAATTCTAACTTGATGCATTTGCGATGAATGGTTTTTGAGTTATTGCCCTTGACTTTTTAAAAACGCTTCGAAATTTGATAAAAATAGTTCGTAAGCAGGATTGAAGCTCCAGTTCTCAACTGATGCTGATGAAACTTGGTATGATCATTGGCATTTATAAGATCTGGGAAAAGTTTTAACCTGACGTATTTTCACTGAACGGTTTTTGAGTTACTGCCCTTGACTTTGTAAAAACGCGTCAAAATGTGTTTGTGAGCACTATAAAAGCTACAGTTTTCAACCAAATTTGATCAAACTTGTTATGATCATTGGAATTGATAAGATCTCGGACAAGTTCTAACTTAAGGCATTTTCAATGAACACTTTTGGAGTTATTGCCCTTGACTTTGTAAAACGCTTCAAAATTTGTTTGTGAGCACAATAGAAGCTACAGTTTTCAACCGATTTTGATGAAAATTGGTGTGATCAATGGAATTAATAAGATCTCTGACAAGTTCTAACTTGACGCATTTTTGAGGAACGGTTTTTGAGTTATTGCCCTTGACTTATGAAAAACGTGTCAAAATTTGTTTGTGAGCACAATAGACGCTACAGTTTTCAACCGATTTTGATGAAACTTGGTGTGATCATTGTAATTGATAAGATCTCGAACAAGTTCTAACGAGATATTTTTGATGAACTTTTTTTGAGTTATTGCCCTTGAGTTTGTAAACACGCGTCAAAAGTAGTATTTTGCCCTTGATTAGAGCTGTGTGATTTAATTGTTTGTTGTATTTGAGTTATTGTGGGACTTTGAAGAAGCAAAGTCCCAGTTTGTTATCATATTGTCAATTCTTTTTTTTTTGCATTGTTTTGCAAATGACTATTTTTTTTTTTTATTTTTTTTTTCTACTTCTGGTCACGCTCCCCAGCCAAAACTGCACATGTCACACATTGTCTGACACTATTATTTCTTATACTTTGCGTGTCGCTACTGTTTAAATGTAAAATGACGCATTTTCTTCCAAAAGAAAATGACGTATGACGTTAACCATTCATTACGTATTTCGAATTACTGCTCTAATTCTGCATCTATTTTGACAGTAACTTTTGTTTTGTTCATTACATTAAACCAATGACTAAAAGATAGCACTTTATAAAATTTCAGATTTTGACTATTGTCGCTGACTTTTTTTTGTTTTAATTTTAGTGTTTTTTTCAACTTCTACAATTTTATTTCAATCGGCCTAAAAATTTAATAGTAGATAAGCATTTTGATTCCTGACAAAAATTTATTTTCAAAATTTCGATATCGCTTCCGGTTTTGACGTCATTTGCCTCTAAACTTGAAATTTCAACTTCCGGAATTTTGTAGGTATTTGAAAAATTCTTTTTGAAATTAGTTAAAATTGTCCCTATAACAATTTTGGAATGAAAAAATTTGAACCGGGAGTAACGTGTTAGACGCCATCTTGATGTGACCAATTTTTGTAAAAATCGATATTAAGCTTCAGGGGTAAATCTGATTTGTGTGCTTTGGTGTCTAAAGAATCTGCAATCGATTGCTAACAAAACTTAGGAAGCCGATTTTTGAATTTTGGATTCGTATTTTTTTTATTTCCGTTTTTATGTTTTCAGTAATTGTCAAAAATATTAAGGCTCATATCTAGTGACTTTGACCTTTGGTGACCTTGTGACCTGCACAAAAGTTGTTGCCCCTTACGAGATATATCCGATGATATCCTCACTTTTGTTGTGCATCGTTAACTTCATGTTCTACAGCCATTGGAAAATCACGATTTTTAACTTTGAAGAGCTCTGTCACGTGACCTAATTAACATACAACAAATATTCTTATATATTCTTTGAGTGCATAAAATCTCCTTTTTGGTGATATATCACACTTGATATTTTGATCAAAATTGCGCGTTTTAAAAATCGAAAATTTTGTACTGACTTCTAGTAACTGTGCGTAAAATCACGGTGTCTATAATTTACCGACAGTCACCATTGCCCTAAAAAAAAGTTTAACTACGAATATCTCATGATCTAATGATTGTAAAGGCTTGAAATTTTGAACATTATTTAACAATGTACACATCATCACAGACAAATTAAAATTTTTGAAGCGGGCGTGGCACATCCGGTGTGCATTTACCTTTACCTGAAATATTTGCAATTGTTATAACTCTCATAGTTTTCAATTGTCACCCTAGAAATTTTGCATGAAAATAGATCACTGCTTAGGACAATTTGTGATAAGATTACAGTTGTTTGCATTCTTTACTTTAAAAAAGGGAATAGGTTTAACAATTTTATAAATTTTCATTTTTGATCTTTAACATGAATGACCTTGACCTTTGCATGGTCAAAGGTCATTGACTAAGGATGACCATTCTTAATTTGATCTTTGATGTCCGATATATACTTACGGTTTTGTAGACGTCCAAAACAGCAATTTTCGAAACTTCAAAGGCTCATATTACTTTTATTTGACATTTGTTGACCTTTTGACCTGAACAAAAGTTGTTGCCCCTTACAAGATATATCCGATAATATCTTCACTTTTGTTGTGCATTGTTAACTTCTACAGCAATTTGAAAATCGCGATTTTTAACTTTGAAGAGCTCTGTCACGTGACTTAATTAACATATAACAAAATTTCTTATATATTCTTAGAGTGCATGATCTCTTCTTTTTGGCGATAATCACACTTGATATTTTGATCAAAATTGCGCGTTTTAAAAATTGAAAATTTTGTACTGACTTCTATAGTAACTGTGCGTAAAATCACGGTGTCTATAATTTACCGACAGTCACCGATGCCCTAAGAAAAAAGTTTAACTACGAATATCTCATGATCTAATGATTGTAAAGACTTGAAATTTTGAACATTATTTAACAATGTAGACATCATCACAGACAAATTAAAATTTTTGAAGTGGGCGTGGCGCATCCGGTGGGCATTTACCTTTACCTGAAATACTTGCAATTGTCATAACTCGCAAAGTTTGCAATTGTCATCCTAGAAATTTTGCATGAAAGTAGATCACTGCTTAGGACAATTTGTGATAAGATTACAGTTATTTGCGTTCTTTACTTTAAGAAAGGGAACATGTTTAAGAATTTTAAAAATTTTCATTTTTGAACTTTAACGTAAATGACTTTGACCTTTGCATGGTCAAAGGTCATTGATCTAAGATGACCATTCTTACTTTGATTTTTCATGCTCATATTACTTTTATTTAACCTTTGTTGACCTTTTGACCTGAACAAAGGTTGTTGCCCATTACGAGATATATCCGTTAATATTTTCACTTTTGTCATGCTCCGTTAACTTCCGGTTCTACAGCCAATTGAAAATCGCGATTTTTAACTTTAAAAAAAGGTCTATCACGTGACCTAATTTATATAAGCGAAAATTTATCTTTTGTCCTTATTACACGCAATCTATTCTTTCAAATGATATATAACACTTGGTATTTTGATTAAAATTGAATTTGAAAATTTTGTATTGACTTCTATAGTAACTTTGCGTAATTTTAACGGTTTCTATAATCCACCGACAGTCACCTTTGCCTTAAAAAAACTTTTAACTACGAATATCTCATGATCTAATGATTGTAAACACTTGAAATTTTGAACATTATTTGACATTGTACACATTATTACAGACAACAAAAAATTTATGCAGTGGGCGTGGCAAATCCGGGATACTTTTACCTTAAAATTAAATAATTCAAATTGTTATAACTCGCAAAGTTTTTACAGACGTCCCAAAACAGCAATTTAACACTTTTAAAGCTTATATTTCTTTTATTTGACCTTTGTTGACCTCTTAACCGTAACACAAGTTATAGTATCTGACAAAACCCTTCCAAAAATAATTCCATTTTTGTTGTGCGATTTGTTTTTTTTAACTTTACAGCTATTTGAAAATTCGACTTTTTACTACCGAATGTTAACACCTTTTAGTATCGAATGGTATCAAATCCATGCGTCTTTTCACTACCGAACGTTAAACGGTTTAAACGATTTTTTTTACTATTGAATGTTTACATGCTTTTCTTTCCGGTAAGATATCTCATTTTGACTTTAAAATGCAACGTGCTATCGATGTATCAGGTTGGATGCGCACTGCTTCGGTACCGTTATAACGGTTCTAGTTTGTTTTTTTTTTTCGATTTTTACACACCTTCCTGAGCTTAGACTACAATAGTTGCAGCAACCATTCAACATTCACGAACCTTAGATATAGGCGACGATGTGCATAAATATATTTTAGATCTTTTTTGCAAAACCGGAAGTGCCACAGTTCAATATGTGCAAGAATAGATAATCGGCTCTAGAAGTCGTATTTTTCGGTCGATTTTCTTTGGGTTTGCATTTTTGGAATCTACTGGCAAAATCTGAAAGAATAGCAATTTCAAAATTTCAAAATTCGAAAATTTGTCGCAGACATTTTTTTTCCCAAATTTTGCATTTTTTTCATTTTTTTTGCTTTTTGTCTGATTAATCTGAAAAAAATTGAGCAAAGACAGTTTAAGAAAGTAAACAAAATGGTACAGTCAAATTTTCAATTTCACTTCTGGTTTAAACAGGAAATCGATGTTCACTTCCGGTTGAATATCTTCCGGTTGAATATCTTCCGGTGTGATTTGTATAGGACAAAAAATTCTATGCTGATAGGTAGACAAAGTTATGACAAAAAAACGAAGAAAAAAAAATCCGGAACAGACGTGAAACTGGCCGCCATTTTGATTTTTCTGAAATGATTCGATTTAAGATAAAAAAAAAAACATGACATTCGGAAGTCGTTTTTCGATTCTCAATTTTGCTTTTTTGCAACATCCGGTTGAATTTTTTCAAAGTTTGAAGGGTCATATCTCGTGATCTTGAACTTTGATGACCTTGACCTTCATAAGGTCAAAGGTCATTGACCTTAGCTATCAGTTAATACTTTGACATTTGACCTTCGACATGTACTTCCGGTTTTATAGCTGTCCGAAAACAGCCAAATTCGCAACTTTGGACTGCTCTACCACGTGACCTAATTAACCTAGAGGGTTAATTTTTTCGGATTCTTAATGTGCTTTTCATGCTCTTTCAAGTGATTTATAACAATCATTTTTTAAAGCAAAATTGAAATTCGTGAATTTTTCAAATTTGAGTTTTTTTTTTACAATATTTCTGTTTCTTTCAGCTTGGTGTGTATATATCTTATGACCTATTTTATGTAGAACATTGAAACTTGGAACACAACAAGACAATTTGAATATGAATTAACTTATGACAAAAAAGTTGAGGTGGGCATGGCACATCCGGGTTGAATTACTAATTATTTACATTTTGGGAAAGGGGCATAACTCGCATAGTATACATTTGTTCAAAAAGGAACTTTGCACACAATTACCTCATTATTTTGGTCACTTTGTGTTAATAGGTCAATTGTTTCAGCTTTATAGTTCCAAAAAAGGAACGGGTTTTGAAATTTCCATATTTTCAATTTTCTATTTTGACCTTTATTGACTCTTGTTGACCTATATCTTTTGACCTGTATGATGTAGAAGCTTTAACTTTGGAACACAACATAACATTCAGAATATCAATTAACCTATGCAAAAGAAATTGAGGTGGGCGTAGCACATCCGGGTTAAATTACTCATTATTGACAATTTTGGCAAGGGACATAACTCGCAACGTATACATTTGTTCAAAATGGAACTTTGCATACAATTACTTCATCCGTTGAGCCACGTTGTCTTAGAAGTTCGATTGTTTCAGCTTTATAGTTCAAAAAAAGGAACAGGTTTTGAAAATTCAAAATTTTCAATATTTGACCTTGACCTTTTTTGACCCTGATTTTTGTAGGATCAAAGGTCATTCACATTGGCTATCTATTTATACTTTTATATTTGCTGTCCTATCTCATCTTCCGGTTTTATAGCCGTATATATTTAAAAATTTTGATGACTTGTATCTCGTAACCTTGACCTTTGTTGACCGTCTCCCTTTCAATGTCAAATGTCATTGACCTTGGCTTTCTTCTGATACTTTCATTTGTGAGGCCTGTCTACTTCCGTTATAACAATCTTCCAAAGAATTATTCTCAACTTTAGACTGCTCTTGCGCGTGATTTTTTCAGAGTCTGTTGCATTTTGCTACATTTGCAAAGTCCCACTCTGTGCCACGTGTGGCTCTAGTTCATATTGATTTTGAAAAATTTTGTGGAATTACTCAGCATAAATAACTGGCATATATATATGTAATTGAATTCAAACTAATAAAAATTTCTTCAATATGAGAAAATTCGTACTTTAGTCACTAAAGACTATTTTATCATTTCTGACAGCTGCCAGTGGGCGTATGTTACCTTGCTTCGCAAGCTATCTTATTTATTTATTTTCATTTTTCTTATTTTGGCCATTGTAGAAAAACTGCAAATAATATACCATTTCTGTTGTGATCACTTATCTAAACAAAGAAAACTAAAGCAGTGTGTTGCATTGTGGGAATTTAAAGTTTTGCTTAGGTGTTTATCATACGACTCCAGCTTCTACATAGCATTTCCTTCTTTTATCAATAAAATAATCATGGCATAATGATAAAGTGTACATTTATAATTCACACAATTATAGAAAATAATAACGAACATAGTAATGTACATATAAATTAATTTACTAATACATGGTTAACCAACCTCTAAGAGTACATAAAAATATAGTATTGTATAGTACATTATCTATATTTACATGTTTAATGTAATGAGCTTAATTTGCGTAATTCAAAGTAATATATAACAAAACAAAGAATCTAAAATATATAGAGAGCTGGGTACTTGGATTGATACAAACATTGAGGGGTAGTGAAAAGGGTGGGGTTGGCTGGGAGGAAGGGGTGGATTAAGGGTAAAGGAGAATATAATCCATTTAGCATCAAATTAAAGTGTATGAGGATGTAGAAAATCTTGGGGATCAAATTTACTGAAATCCGATTGTTTACTCACTAAAGTAGCTTGTGTTAATCTCGCCACATTTTCGTTTAAAAAAATTATTACCCAAACCATGTTTAAAAGACATATTTGTATGTTAGAAATAATGTAATTGATTAAACTGTGTAGTTAGAAAAAAAATTGTCTTTTTTCCCTATTTTGGAAAGATAACCTTTTAAATTTAAAAAATTTCGGTTGGTATTTTGCTGTTTTGGTAATGTTTGGCTGTAAAAAGGCACACAAAGAGTTACCTCCCCTATGGAAATTGTGAGAACCGATAATCTTTATTAAGTGACCACTCGATCATTGGAATCCTCTCGTAATTAGCTAATTACGGGTTAATTATTCCCTTAACTTAATAAAATATATTCTCAAGTCACTAAAGGCTTTGTTATCATTTCTGACAGCTTGTGGTGAGTGTAAGTTACATAGCCTGTCAGGCTATCTTTTTAAATATCTGTTTACTGTAGTCCTTTATCTTGAATTTTTCTGGAATATGCTAATCTTTCATTCTGTATTTCCCATTTCTAATTGCAGAATTATGGTACTTGATTCAGGAACAATCAAAGAATATGATTCACCAAACAGATTACTAGAAGATAAAACCACAATATTTTATGGAATGGCAAAGGATGCTGGCTTAGTACATTAATCAATAATCTAAGTAACATATCTCAATTAACACAATTTATATTCAGTCCTTAATATTAATATCTGGAAAATTAAGAAAATGTGATCAGTGGCAGACTGTCAAAGTTGAGATTCATAATGCAACAGCGCTGTTGCAGTGTTTTGGAGCATCAAAAAGAGTTCTCCCAAGAAAAGAGTTGAAAAAATAGAATTTATTTGATGCATTCTAACGCCTATTATGAGACAAAAATGTTTAATAATCATATTTTAAAATTTTGTTGAAATGAAGCTGGGTTACGAACCATGTTTTTAGCACAACGAGGAATCGTCCATTACTTTAAACTATGGCTAAAAGATAGCAATTTATAAATTTCAGATTTTTAATTTTGTCACTGACATTTTTGTTTTAATGAAGGCGTTTTTTTTTTTTATTAACTTCTACAATTTTGTTTTGATTGAAATAGTAAATAAAAAATTTTGTTACACTTTCGGTTTTGCCGTCATTCGCTTGAAAACTTGAAATTTCAACTTTCGGCATTTTAGAGATATTTGAAAAATTCTTTTTGCAGTATGTTCGAATTGTTCAATTAAAAGATTTGAAATAATAACATGTGTTCATTTGTTTACCATTAATCTTTGCATCAAAATAGGATACTAATTTGGACAGTTCCTGGAAAAGGAACTGTTTTCTGGGTAATTTTATTCCAAAGATAGCTCGCCAGGCAAGGTAAAACACGCCGACTGGCAGTTTTGATTTTAAATAAAAATATTTGGCAGTATTACCAGTATGAAATATTGAACCCTCATTCATATACTTCTTTTGAACTGTTTGAGTCAATACTGAATAATATTACCAAGTTTTGCCAATATCTGTCAATAATTTGAGTGTTTTTTCATGCTAAAATTGAACGCGTTTTCAAGAACAAGGGCAATAACTCAAACTAATTTATTTCATGTGTTCATATAAATATGGAACAGGTTTTACAATTTTTAAAATTATAATTTTTTGACCTTTAACATGCATGACCTTGACGTTTGCAAGGTAGACGATCTAGGATGTCCATTCATACTTTGATTTTTGATGTCCGACATTATACTTTCGAAAACAGCAATTTTTAAAACTTTCACATCTTTTATTTGAACTTTGTTGACCTCTTGGCCATAACAAATGTTGTTGTGCTTGACGAGACCTATTCAAATATATTTTCATTCTTTATACGCCCACTTGAAGTGTTAAGTGAATATTTTCGTCACCCGTGTCCGGCCGGCCAGCCGCCCGTCCCTCCGCCCTCACTCAAATGTACTTGCGTGGTTTTCCATGAGTCTATTTAGTACTTGTGGGGATTTTTCAACTTTTGCGCTGCACCACATAAACTAATGAATGAGCCTTCTGGCGGACAAACGCAACCCCAAAAAAACAGACATTGAAAATGCAACCCAGAAAAGTGACTCATACGGCCAATCTCAGCCAACTTCGGACTAGTTAGACGCCACAGACAGTACCGTAAATTTTACGTCTTAAATAGACTAGTCACCCCCTTTTGAGAAAGTCTTGGCTATCAAGACACCTGCACTTGTTTAATACGAAACTCGCGACTTACTGATCTTGACTACCACTACGCATGCGCAGCTGTTTTTTTCCTGTGTTATGATCAGAATCTGTCTCGCTTCAAAAATTAAATGTAAGTACTTCTGATAAACAATCTGTTATCGTCAACATTTAGATTCATTGTTAGCTGATCTGGACCTATTGTTGCCTTAAGTGCATGGATTAGTCTAGATTAATCAATGTAAGCGAAACGAAAGACAAGCCAACGTGGCCACGTGTGATGTGACCTGATCGCCATCTTGAAAGAAACCTCAAACGATCCTTCTTGTACATTAGTGATTTGAATTTCAATCTGTATTTACAATTTTTGTAGTTCCAATTAAGAAGAAAAAGTTGAATGATGGTAAAGCTCTAGATACTAAAGGAAAACATGATGACGTTAATCAAACCTCAAGTTTTGATACTTCTAATTTACCAATGAAACTTCATCTAATACAGAACCAGAGCCTAGTATTGATCAGATCAAGAAATACAGTCGTCAAAACAGAACCTTAGATGCTACAGGAAGACCTGATGACGTTAATCAAACCTCAAGTTTTGATACTTCTAATTTACCAAATGAAACTTCATCTAATACAGAACCAGAGCCTAGTATACATGATCAGATCAAGAAATACAGTCGTCAAAACAGAGCCTTAGATGCTAAAGGGAAACCTAATGACGTTAATCAAACCTCAAGTTTTGATACTTCTAATTTACCACATGAAACTTCATCTAATACAGAGCCAGAGCCTAGTATTGATCAGATCAAGAAATACAGTGGTCAAAACAGAGCCTTAGATGCTACAGGAAAACCTGGTGATGTTAATCAAACCTCAAGTTTTGATACTTCTAATTTACCAAATGAAACTTCATCTAATACAAAACCAGAGCCTAGTATTGATCAGATCAAGAAATACAGTCGTCAAAACAGAGCCTTAGATGCTACAGGAAAACCTGATGACGTTAATCAAACCCTAAGTTTTGATACTTCTAATTTACCAAATGAAACTTCATCTAATACAGAGCCAGAGCCTAGTATTGATCAGATCGGGAAATACAGTCGTCAAAACAGAGCCTGAGATGCTACAGGAAAACCTGATGACGTTAATCAAACCCTAAGTTTTGATACTTCTAATTTACCAAATGAAACTTCATCTAATACAGAGCCAGAGCCTAGTATTGATGAGATCGGGAAATACAGTCGTCAAAACAGAGCCTGAGATGCTACAGGAAAACCTGATGACGTTAATCAAACCTCAAGTTATGATACTTCTAATTTACCAAATGAAACTTCATCTAATACAGAGCCAGAGCCTAGTATTGATCAGATCGGGAAATACAGTCGTCAAAACAGAGCCTGAGATGCTACAGGAAAACCTGATGACGTTAATCAAACCTCAAGTTATGATACTTCTAATTTACCAAATGAAACTTCATCTAATACAGAGCCTAGTATTGATCAGATCAAGAAATACAGTCGTCAAAAAAGAACCTTAGATGCTACAGGAAAACCTGATGACGTTAATCAAACCCTAAGTTTTGATAATTCTAATTTACCAAATGAAACTTCATCTAATACAGAGCCAGAGCCTAGTATTGATCAGATCAAGAAATACAGTCGTCAAAACAGAGCCTTAGATGCTAAAGGGAAACCTAATGACGTTAATCAAACCTCAAGTTTTGATACTTCTAATTTACCAAATGAAAATTCATCTAATACAGAACCAGAGCCTAGTATACATGATCAGATCAAGAAATACAGTCGCCAAAACAGAGCCTTAGATGCTACAGGAAAACCTGATGACGTAAATCAAACCTCAAGTTTTGATACTTCTAATTTACCAAATGGAACTTTATCTAATATTCTTACAGAAAACCGGTTACTCGTGATTGGTCATCACAGGAATACACTTCAGAAGATGAAGGTATTTACCAAGTGAAAGTTCTTTTCACAATAGTGACCAATGCGAAGTCATTAATGAAAGTGAAGGGGAGGAAAGTGATGCTAGTGAAATTTTTCCAATGCTTTGTAAACCACCTGAAGTCAGCTCAAAATCCTCTCTAAAGGCCCCCAGTACTATAAGCTCAAAGGTGGTCCCAAGTAGAAATTTAGATGTTCTAGATTCAACTGATAGTGAGGATTAATCTCCTGATGAGGAATCCATTTTGAGAGCTAAAGATAATCATAAAATCTATGTATTTAAAATTCTGAAAGGCACAACCTCTAAAACTGGTCAAATGAAGAAAATTGATAGAGTTTATAACAGCTACCAGTATTGTGCTTAAGGTGTCTAATTTTTCCCAGCACATAACTAGAAATCGTCCTTTGTCGTCACATTCAAATTCTAAAGAACTCACAGAATTGCTTAATGAAGATGATCCTAAACAGTCAAGAGATTTGAAAACTTTACTTAGAGGTAAATTCAACAATGAGTTCAACATGAAAACACTTGCAAGAGGTAAGGGGGAGATCATCCTTGAGAGAAGACCATCATGTGATTTTAATGTAGCAGAATATGGTCCATGTCCAGGTTGCTATTTGTGGATAAGCAAAGTTTTACTTAGAAAGCACAAGGAAAAGTGTGTTTCAGAGAAAGGTATTCAAGTTGATTCAACATCCTCATTAGTTACTCAATCAGATATTTTATGTGGCAGAATCCAACCGATTGCCAGTCAGACTTTGATTAAAGAAGTTTTTGCTTCAATGAATTTAGATGAGATTGGTAAAGTTGCCAGAGAAGATAGTCTTATTGTACAATTAGGCAATCAATGGATTGAAAAAAATGTACGTATACTTCACAAATGATGAGGTTATGTGGCAGATTACTTTTAAATCTTAGAGAAATAAAACCATTAGATGATGAAGAAAACTTGTGGAATTGTGTCTGTCAAATTGGTTGTATACAACCGCAGGAGATCTGGGGAGTTACAAGCTATTAGGTATTCTTTAATTGTTCATTTATTTGCAATCAGTCTTTAGTTTAACTTTTTTTATCATACAAAAGCTATAAATTGCTAAGGATTTTAAGGGAGTTTTTCTGAAAATAAAATTAGTATGAATATGGCACTTTTATAGCATCATTTTGTACCAAGCAAATCAGAATTTGAATGTTGCAAATTGAATTTTTTAAAGTATAAAATTTGACTGTTATATTTTGACTTTTCAGAGTGAATGACTATGAAAATAGGAAGAAAGGTGAAGCACCAGAGCATCTGGTTGGAGAGTTAACCATGTTTGAGATGAAATTACTGGAAAGTCAAGAAGTTATGACTGTTAGAGGAAAGGTAGATATATAGAGTGGTGTAACCTATTTTCGTGGATATAAGGATTCAACACCAAATTTCGTCAAAGTTAAAAAAACGAAAAAAAAAATTTATGTCTTAGATGTTTCCTCAGATATTCTACAAAATAATTTAAATTGGTTTATTTCGATTTTCTTTATGAATCCTTCACTTTGACCCATATTTCATGAGCAAGCAACTCGGCAACGGCGGCAGAATGCGTCACCTATTTTCGTGTACAATGTTTGATCTATAAATAAGTCTAGAAAAACACGTTGTATGGATACCGGGTGGTATAGTTAACTTCTCTTAGTATTTATCTTTAATATCAATTCATTATAACTAGTGACAATTCCTTCAAAGAACCACGATTTAAAAAAAATAGAGACTGACAAAATATGATACGTAGCGTGATTTATTGCTAAAAGTCACTGAAACAACATAAGAATATGGTCCACTTTGTGTTCCATAGAATATTTCTGCTGACACGGAATCCACTAGTTGATCACGTGACTTCATTCGTTGGAATATATTCTAGCAGACGACACTTGGAATTCCGATTACCGCTTGGGATTATAAGGAAATTCGGCCGATAAAAAATGTTGACTTTTGGTAATAAGTGAAATCCGCCATTTTGTATTTGTCAAAATATACATTAATACATTTTACCTTGCTTGAAACTACTGGATTCATTCTACTAGCTGATATTGTAGAGAAAACCCATGTTTATTAAAACAAACTTATGCGGAGGTCGCGCAAGGTCGCTCATGTAAATTATTAATCCTTTCCGGAAATCCACGAATAATAGGTTTCCACGAAATTAGGTTACTCGACTGTATGAATTCCACTTACTGAATAAATCACAAACATACAATATACATTGATGATGACCACAAGACTTTTAATCAACAATGAAAATCGAAAGGAGGATACATTTCAAAATTAATGGTATTTTGTATTGATGCTATTTGCTCTTTTTAGACAGGTAGAGGTGTACCAGTTATTATTCCATCCATAACAAAAAAGCCATTATTGTAGTGTCTAGCATATCTATTTATAGATACATTATTTAGATGTTTACGGTAAATGCATATTGCCTATGGTTACGTCATTATTAATACCCCTCTACTATGTATTGAATTCCCGCCATTGTAGTTCTGATTGTAAGATTGATAATAAAGCATGTATGATTAAATTCGAAGCCTATTCAATTCTCTTCTGGGTTAAATCCGCAAGTGGGGAATACAACAATTGGCGACTTTAAAAGAAGATAAAACTTTTAAAAAGGAGGAAGAGAATGGCTCAATTAACTGAAATAGGTGGAATTGATAAATTTAATTGTTCCGGTGATCCGACGAAATTAGCAACAAGATGGCTGAAATGGTTACGTTCATTTGAATTATATGCTGTAAAGGAGTCACGGATAATCGTCAAAAGAAATCGTTATTGTTGCACTGTGGTGGAATAGAAATGCAGGACATTTTCTTTACTTTTGAAATCCCTGATCCAGGAGAAGGTGAGAATGTTTATAGTGACACTGTGAAGAAATTAGCTGATCATTTTAAAGGTCCGAGTAATCCGCCTACGAAAGACACGTGTTTAGAAAACTTTATCAATTTGAAGAAGAAACTGTTGATCAATTTGTGACAAGACTACGTCAGAATATAGCTCCATGTGAATTCCATGATGATGAGAAAGAAATTGTTGACCAAGTAATTCAAGGTTGTAAATCGCAAGATTTGAGAAGAAAACTTCTAGAAAAAGGTCAAGATTTACGACTAACGGAATTGAAGAATATTGCGAGAATCCGCGAAGCATCATCAAGACAGATCGATGTATTTGACAAGAAGAATAAATCAGATGAAAAATCGGAAATAAATAGAATTCATTATCGGAAGGATCAAAGAAAGACTCATTTTAGGCAGAATACTGATTTTAAATGTTTTCGTTGTGATAGTCCAGGACATAAACAGAATGATGAAATTTGTCCAGCAAAACATCGACAATGTGATAAATGTGCAAAATATGGACATTTTGCTAAATGTTGTAAAACTAGAAACTTTCAGACAAGTTCAACCGGGAGTTATCGGAATGACAGATTTAGACAATCAAGTCAGGCAACCGGAAGACAGGAAAGTCAAGGTCGCCGTGAGAATTATAAACAGAAGAATTTCAGAAGAAATAAATCGAAAACTGGAGTAAACTACGTTGATTCTGATGAAGAAGAAGAGAGAATGAGCAGTGACATTAATTCAGTAAATTTAGAAGAAGATGAAGATGATTATGTTTTTACTTTGCAAGATACTGGTAAACAACCGAAAATAAAGGCCGAGGATATTCGCCACCCGGGTGTCAAACAATTATTCGCCACCCTCATTTTTTATTTGCCACCCGTTTTTAAAACTTTAATTTCTTTAGAGACCTACATTATTAGCTGTGAAGGCTATAGCGTTACATGCATTATAATGTTTCTTATGTTCATTAGAAACGCTTTTTTGCTATTCCTTTCAGAAAAATGTACGAAAATAACATCTACTTATAATTGATAATCGCTTTTCCATAGGATGGCTATTTATAGTCAACCGGTGTAAAGGCAATTTGGCCACCACTTTTTTGAATCACTTCTATGAAATTTAGTCTCGATATTCATGTCACCTACAAACCTCACGTGGCTCTGCATTTGTTTTTTTTTAAGCCCGGAAGCACTTTTTCTTGACATTTCCCGGCAAATTTAAGGATTTTTTATATAGTGTGTGGGAGATCCCACACTTTGAAGATTTTTAGAATCAGATTCCCAAAAACGCGAATTCCTGACATTCCCTATTAGTTTAAGAAAGCTGGAACAAAAGCTGAGGGTGGTAAAAAAGACCTTAGGGTGGTTAACAAGAATTGTCGGTGGTACACAAGAATTGTGAGTGGTAAACAAATATTGGGGTGGTATACAAGATGTGAGGGTGGTGAACAAGAGCTGGAAGTGGTAAACAAGAACTGCGGGTGGTGAAAGGGAACGGAGGGTGGTAAACTAGACCTACGAGTGGTGAACAAGGACCGAGGGTGGTAAACAAGAGCTGAAGGCAGTAAACGTTTTTGGGTAGTAAACGGGAGCTGGGTTAATCAATAACATCTAGGGTGGTAAACAAGAGCCGAGGGTGGTTAACAGCAACAAGAGCATCGGCTGGTGAACAAGAGCTTAAGGTGGTTAACAAAAGTTGAGGTTGGCAAACAAGAATTGCGAGTGGTAAACAAGTATTGGGGGTGGTAAACAAGAGCTGAGGGTGGTCAACAAGAGCTGGAAGTGGTAAACAAGATCTGCAGGTGGTAAACAGGAACGAGGGTGGTGAACAAGAGCTGAGGGTGGTAAACAAATGTAGGTTGGTAAACAAGAATTGTGACTGTTAAACTAGACCTACGGGTGGTAAACAACAGCTAGGGTGGTAAAAATAACCCAGGGTGGTGAACAATAGCTGAGGATGGTAAACAACAACTAAGTAGGTGAACAAGAGCTTAGGGTGGCAAACAAGAGCTTAGTGTGTCAAACAAGAATTGTGGGTGTTACACAAGTATTGTGGGTGGCAAACAAGACCTGGGGTGGTGAACAACAGCTATGTTAATGAAACAAGAGCTGAGTGTGGTCAACAAGAATTGTGAGTGGTAAACAAGTATTAAGGGCGGTAAACAAGTATTAAGGGTGGTAAACAACAGCTAGGTTAATGAAACAAGAGCTGAGAGTGGTAAACAATCAATTATTCAGGGTGGTAAACAACAGCTAGGTTAATGAAAAAGAACTAGGTTGGTAACAAATAGTTGGGGTGGTAAACAAGAACTGTGGGTGATATACAAGAACTGATGGTGTTGAACGATAGCTAGGGTGGTAAACAAGAGCTGAGGGTGTTAGGGTGGTAAACATCAACTAGGTAGGTGAACAAGAGCTGTGGGTAGTGAACAGGAGCTGAGGGTGGTGAACAACAGCTAGGATGGTAAGCAAGAGCTTAAGGTGGTTAACAATTGTAGGTGTTACACAAGTATTGTAGTGGCACCCAAGACCTGAGTGTGTTGAACAAGACCTTTGTTAATGAACAACATCTAGGGTGGTAACTAAGAGTTAAACAAAAACATAGGGTGGTAAACAACAACTAGGTAGGTGAACAAGAGTTTAGGGTGGCAAAAAGAATTGTGGGTGGTAAACTAGAGTTGAGGGAGGCTAACAAGAACCGAGGGTAGGTGAACAAGAGCTGAATGCAGTAAAATGAACAACAACTAGGGTGGTAACCAAGAGCTGAGAGTGGTAAACAAGTATTGTGAGTGGTAAACAAGTATTGAGGGTGGTGAACAACAGCTTGGGTGGGAAACAACAGCTAGGTTAATGAAAAACAACTAGGGTGGTAACAAAGAGTTGTGGGTAGTAAACAAGAACTAAAGGCGGTATACAAGAACTGATGGCGGTGAACAACAGCTAGGGTGGTGAACAAGAGCTGAGGGTGGTAACCAAGAACACAGGGTTATTATCACCCGAACACATTACTTACCACCCGTCCGTATGGTCTATTACCGTACGCCTTATTATCACCCGTACACATTACATACCACCCGTCAGTATTGTGTATTATCGTACGCCTTATTACCATCCTTACACATTACTGACCACCCGTCAGTATGGTTTATTATCGTACGCCTTATTACCATCCGTCAATATTGTGTATTATCGTACGCCTTATTATCACCAGTACGCATTACTTACCACCCGTCAGTATTTGTGTATTATCGTACACCTTATTACAACCCTTACGCATTACTTACCATCCGCCAGTATGGTTTATTATAGTACGCCTTATTATCACCCGTACACATTACTTACCACCCGTCAGTATTGTGTATTATCGTACGCCTTATTACAACCCTTACGCATTACTTACCACCCGCCAGTATGGTTTATTATAGTACGCCTTATTATCACCCGTACACATTACTTACCACCCGTCAGTATTGTGTATTATCGTACGCCTTATTACCACCCTTACGCATTACTTACCACCCGTCAGTATGGTTTATTATAGTACGCCTTATTATCACCTGTACACATTACCTACCACCCGTCAGTATTGTGTATTATCGTACGCCTTATTACCACCCTTACACATTACTTACCACCCGTCAGTATTGTGTACTACTGTACGCCTAATTACCCCCCCCCCCCCCTT
>NW_008707425.1:1916806-1924452 GCF_000327385.1 Lottia gigantea
CGCCTTATTATACCTTAAACCTTATTACTTCGAATACATATTTCCACCCACCCCAATGCAGTGTATTTACCACCCACATACATTACTTACACATTCGCGATGGCTCCAACCATCTTTGGATTTTTCGACTCGATTTCCCCTCGTCGGTGTTTGGGATCGGAAGGGCTTACTTGGAAAATGCGTCTAGGATAAATGTGACACAATTTGGCCAAGCGCCTGCTATGTCTTATTTTTTTACTATTTACACCAACCTTCATCAACCTTTTTTTTTTACTTACGTAAAGATCCCTTGACAGTTGGAAATCGAAAATAAGAGTAGGCTAATGTCGCTGTCCTGACAAAATTTCCCTCATTGCACACTGCATGGCCTTTGCCCATCCTCAGTAGCCCATACAGGTGCAGAAAAGTAGGACGTAAAATTGTATTTTATTTCATTTTTTTTCTACGGATTTCTTATACAAACATATGATGCTAAATTTCATAGCAACACTAACAGGGCCTTTTGGGATGTGTGCTAATTTGGTGTAAACAAAATGGCGGAATTTCTACTTTCGTTTCATTGCAAGAAATTCAATTTATATTAACACGGTCTTGTCTGAACCTGACAAAATCCATTACAAATTACTCAGAGTCGACTAATATGTCACTGAAAGAAACAATTATATCAAAAAGGCTGACATTTCATGAATTTTTAGAGATTTTTCTGCCACCCGGATGACGAATAGTCAAATTAATGGACGTGGACTATTCGCCACCCGGGTGACGAATATCCACGGCCGAAAATAAAAGTAAACATTTGCAATGTTCCAGATGTTGAAATGCTGATTGATTCAGGTGCAAGTTGTAATGTTTTAGGAAGATCCGAATGGGAAAAACTCAAGAAGAACAAGGTGAAGTGTACTAGTAGATTAACTAAGAAAAAACTTTATCCATTTGGCAGTGATAAACCATTGACTTTGAGAGGAATATTTCAATGCAATTTTGACTATTGGAAATAAATCAATAGCAGCTGATGTGGTTGTTATTGAAGGTGAAGGAACTTCATTATTAGGAAGAGACTCTGCTATGAAATTAGGAGTGTTACAAATAAACTTGGTAAATTCAGTCCAGGAGAAACCATTTGAAATAAATGACATTTGTACTAAATACAAACCGTGTTTTGAAGGTTTAGGAAAACTGAAAGATTTTCAATTAGAAATTCCTATTGACAATTCAGTGAAACCAGTTACACAACAATTGAGACGTGAAGGATTTAATTTGAGACCAAAACTAGAAAAGAAACTTAATGAACTTGAAAACTTAGATGTAATTGAAAAAGTTAAAGGACCAACACCTTGTGTTGTAGTACCAAAAGATAATGGTGATATAAGACTTTGTATAGATATGAGACAGGCTAATAGTGCTATTGTGAGAGAACGACACCCTATACCAACTGTTGATGAGGTATTACATGATTTAGTTTTATTGAAACAGAAACCTGAAAACAAATTAATGCCAAATTTCGAAACAAACCCATATCGTGTTATTTCTAAATATGGAAATGCTGTCACTGTTGAAAATAATAATGGTGTGCGTTATAAAAGAAATTCAACACATTTTGATAATAATGTGAATCATAATGTGAATCGTGAAAATCAAAATATTGTGCAAAATTGTGATAATCAAAATAGAAATGTTAGTGAAAATTATAAAAGTGCTAATGTGAAATCTAGTCAAAAGTGTAAAACACCAAATAAAACTGTGTCTAATAAAATTACAAAGGAAACAAATAGCGTATCACAAACAACAAATTCTAACATTGGAAATAATAACTCAACTGATCAAAATTCAGAAATTCAAATAAACACTAGACCAACTAGACTTAAAAGAATGCCAGATAGATATACAGACTATAAGATGGATAAATAATTTGTATTTGTTTATTTTGCGTAATGTGTATCTGTGAGAATGTTTTCATATTTTTGTAAAATGTTAATGTTTCCAAAATAAGGATTTATAATTTATTTTAGTTGTGAATATTATTTTAGAAGTTTTAAAGTATGACAATTGACAGGTCAAGGTTAAGGTTAAAGTGACTGTGTATGCAAAAGATTCTATTTAGAGGAAAACAATAAGCTTGTTTATAATAGTGTATTTTCATTTATATATTTTGTTACAAGACATAATGATTGCAGAAGGTTAAAATTTAAATTTTAATAATTAAAAGCAATACAGTACTTTTACAGTAAAAAGGGAGGGATTGTAGTGTCTAGCATATCTATTTATAGATACATTATTTAGATGTTTACGGTAAATGCATTTTGCCTATGATTACGTCATTATTAATACCCCTCTACTATGTATTGAATTCCCGCCATTGTAGTTCTGATTGTAAGATTGATAATAAAGCATGTATGATTAAATTCGGAGCCTATCAATTCTCTTCTGGGTTAAATCCGCAAGTGGGGAATACAACAATTATCATATTTAACAAATCCTGTTATTATTTTTGCTGATAAAGGTGAGTTTTGAAGTACACAAATTTACACCTCTTAAAGAATATAAAAAACCTATAAAGTATATGCAAAGCATTGTTTTTTGCAATAAACAGAAGGCTTAGTTTAGTCCAGACACAAGTTTTCTAGATTTTAGTATAAATTTTTCATATATTTTCTATTTTACAGCCATGAATGAATAAATTATTTTTTGAACTTTATAGGAGATAAAATAGTAAAAGTGTATGATTCCCTTGTAAAGGTATGTAGAGAAGCAGAATTACAATCACCTGAGTTAGTTACATATACAAATTTACGAAAATACATGGCTACTGTTACCCAGGTTTGTATTCTCCTTTTGAAACTTCCACTTTTTTAGGCGTCATTTAATTTTCCAAGAAACCTGACAAAAAAAAATATGTTGCCCAATTTTGATACGATGGCAGTGGTTGATGAGGACAGCAGGTACTGGGTTTTACTTTCATAAATGTACATGATATATATAGTTTTAGCGTCAAACTACATTATGCTTGTGAATGTGATCTCATTGTGGGACTCTGCTACCGCAAAGTCCCAGTTTGTTATCATATTGTCAATACTTTTTTTTTTGTGGGACTTTGCTACAGTAAACCTTCTGCAGTGGCAACGTTTAAAATGAATATAAATTGGAACATTTTTGCATAACCATAAGTGCCACAGTGCAACATATGCAAAAACTGGTAAATTGGCTCTAGAAGGCGCATTTTTGCATCGATTTTCTTCGGGTTTTCAGTTTTAAAATCTGGCTGGAATTTCTGATCAGATAGAACTTAAAAAATTACGAAATTCGAAAATTTGTCGCAAACTTTTTTCGATTGAATTTTGCAATTTTTTTGCAACTTTTTTGTTTTTGCATCGATTGATCTGAAATTTAAAATGCAAAGAGACATCACTAAAGTAAATGATATGATACAGTTAGACTTTTGACGCCACTTCCGGTTTTAAAGTTGGAATCAATTGAAAGTACAATCTACTTCCGGTCGAATAGCTTCCGGTGTATATTAAATTGGCCAACGGAATTTATGCAGGAAGTAAATGCTAATACAAAAAAACGAAGAAAATAAAATTCAGACCGGAAGTGAAACTTTGGCCGCCATCTTGATTTTCTTACTTTTCTTAAAATCGAAATAAGTCCTTAGGAATAAACTAAATCTGTGTAATTTTGGTGCCGATGTAATCTGTTGTCTAATGTCTACAAAAAGTTGCGAGCGGATTTTTTAATTTTGCTTTTGCATTTTTGCAACTTCCGGTTGAATTTTTTCAAAGTTTGAAAGCTTATTTCTTGTGACCTTGACCTCTCATTACGTTGACCTTTGATAGGACAAAGGTCAATGTCCTTGGCTGTCAGATGATGCTTTGACATTTGACCTCCGACGCCTACTTCCGGTTTTATAGCTGTTCAAAAACAGCCAAATTCGCAACTTTGGGCTGCTCTTACACGTGACCTAATTAACTTAGAGGGTTATTTTTTCGAATTCTTATAGAGCTCTTCGAGATCTCTCCATTGATATATCACAAATGGTTTTTATTGCATATTTGCTATACCGATTTTTTGTAACTTCAACTTTTTTTTGCCGTGTTTTCACGATTTTGAAATGTATGTTTGCATATCTCATGAACTATCGAATGGAAAAGCTTAAAATTTTCAATGTGACTAGTCACCTTAGATATCAATCAAAATATGACTCAAAAAAACTCTATGTGGGCGTGGCACATCCGGGTCTGGTTTTGCCCAGAATGTTTGAAAAAATTAGTTATTTTAATCTTTTAGTTCAAAAAAGGAACAGGTTTTGTAATTTCTATATTTTCATTTTTTTACTTTTCGCCATTTTGAAACGTATGTTTGGATATCTCGTGAACTTTGTTTACTGTGGTCATAGAAATATGTAATTATTTCTCTTTTCAATAGTTTTTTTTATTAGAATTGCTGTCATGCTATGTATTTATAGATCTGTGATATGTAACGTATGTTTGCATATCTCGTGAACTTTGAATGCAAAAGTTTCAAATTTTCATTTTATTAGCCAAATTTGATATCAATCAATGACAAAAAAATTAGATATGGGCGTGGAATATCCGGGTCCGCGGTCATAGAAATATGTAGTTATTTCCCTTTTCAATAGTTTTTTAAATTATTAGAATTGCAGTCATGCTATGTATATATATATCTGTGATATGTTAATATATATATTAATGTTGTTAATTGTTGTAAATGTATATTTCAGGTTTTTTTTATTATGTTTAATAAAAGCATGTGGAATCTTTATCTTGTGAATTCATACACCGAGAAGTACAAATATCTAGTAAAAAGTACACTGGAGGCATGTGTAAGCGGTTCCCCGTCCAATAAAACCGCAAAAGTAAAGCAGTAGCCTTTCACAAACAAATAAACGACTTTGTTTACATGTTCCCTCTATGCCATTGGACACCTTCTCTTATTTTATTTTCATAGACCCTATTTTTCAACATTGACCCTATTTTATTATTATTGAGTGGGCGTCAAGGGCCTGTGATTCAATGGACACTTTGTGTTGTCCGTGACTGAAGGTGTAGGCAACATCTTTATCACCCTTGTCGCTTTTTCATGAATGCATCAGTGTGATATTTTTTATTCAAGTTTTTCAAAAAAATTACATATAATAAGTTGTTTCCATACATACATACATACATCAATAAATATGTTCTTAATTAATATTTGAGTTCACAGCTTTCTTTATGCCATTATTGAGCTAATGATAGCAAATAACATTCTGCAGTGTGCAATCAAGATAAAAAGTTAGGACAAATGTTTTCCAGTTCTAAATTTTTTATATTAATAGATCTATGAATAGTCAGCAACTGTGTAACATTCCCGTCGTACAATTCATTGATATCTTTTCGAGCGTAATATAGTATCATAAATAATTTTAAAAATTTGAACTACTAATAGGCACCAAACGTGTAACATTTCAGTTTAACAGTCCAATTTATGTAAAATCATTGTAATAGATATGTTATCTGCATGTAATAAATATTGTTTAAATCAACATTCCAGTTTTACATGGCTTGAAGTCACTAATAATATTAATATATCCACATTAACAATTCTACATATTATGGTGAACAAACATGAATCAATCATAACAAGCAATGAAGTTATTGAATCAGTTGAATAAAAGCATTTGTGTAATAAAGTAAAAGTATTGAAAGTATAGTTCGTCATTAACGATACTGTAAAACCATTTAAAATATTTCTTATAATAAAGCCAAGTAAGGTAAGCAAGAGTGTTCTTGCAAATAATTCAAATATTATTTTATTATATAATATTGTTACATTTTTTACCTTGTAGCCTGTCCTACATCTGATAATCTTTTTTTTGGAAAAGTGCAATAAGGTGCGCAACAAAGGAAGACTAACCAATATTAACAATATGGTATCTTCTTATCCTATAGAGTTCCTCTTTTTGTAAATGTTTTGGTTTGTCATGGTTTAAGGAAGTACAAAATGAAACACTAAACTAACAATTATACAATAACTGTCATTGACCTTGGCTATCTCCTGATACTTTCATTTGGTCTGTCTACTTCCGTTATAACAATCTTCCAAAGAATTCTTCTCAACTTTAGACTTCTCTTGCGCGTGATGTAATTATCTGTGCCACGTGTGGCTCTAGTTCTCTTTGGTGCTGCCTTATTGAAAGTACATTTTCCTTTTTGTTTTAATCTTGTGTAGGTATTGGATTTAAAGAAAAATGAAATGGAGTGGGTTTTGAATCATCTTGGGCACTCGATGGAAGTTCATAAAATCCATTATAGGTATGAAATTTTCCTCTTGCAAAAATAACACAATGCAAGAAATTTGAAAGACATGAGTGTGTCTAATATATAGTTGGGGAGCCACGATGGCTTATTTGGTTAGAGGCTTGCTCACTTCTGAATGTAAAGTGATTTCCTTTTCAGATTTTTCAACAAGCTTTTTCCCTGTCAGTGACATAGATAAAATGTTTAAAATGTGACAATAAAACAAGGCCCCTTGTGCTTCATGCTGTGCATGTTAATGATCCCTCAACTGTTGGAAACCTAAAAGGAGAAGGCAAAAATCCTCACATTACATCTTGCATGGCATTGCCCGTCTTCATTAGACCACATGTGTAGACAAGTAGGATATAAGACTTTCATTTAGTTTTTTTATTCGGAATTGTTTTTATACTTTTGCTCTAAATTGATTTTCAGAATTGAAATGGTGAATTGAAAAACTTCAAGAACACTCATACTTTTATTTTAGGCATACTAGTGATGTCATTGAAAGGGCAAAGGTGGCTAAACTTCTCCTTATGCAAGACAACGATAAAATAGGGGCTTTTCAACACATGTCTTTAAATGAAATTCAGATGGAAGGTATTTAATCATTTATGCTTCAAATGAAAACATTAAATTAAAAGCTAATGAAATATTCAAAGGGGATAAGTTTGACCGTTAGTAATTATTGGGTTGCAACTCGCTGACAAAGGTCCTTTATTGTAGCAAAACTAGATTTATCTGTGGGTTGCACCACAGTCTTAAGACTATAGTCAGCCCACATTAACGGATTTCAAAAGTTAATTAATTCATTCATTAGTAGTAAAAAAAGCTATATGGTTGTATATTGTTGTCCACTGTTTTAATCTGATTTTTTAGATCTGGTACAAGTTGGAATTTGAAGATTCTTTGCACGATTAAAGCAATTCTTGACCTTATTCTGAGCTTTCATCTGATCTTAATGGAATTTGGTTTGATCATATATATTATTATATTAGACTAGTTCAAATTGCATGTAGATGACTTGTGATAAACAGTTTTTAAGATATGAGTATTAATAGTTTTAATACATTTTTAATTTGTTCAGTAACGGTATATACATATATATTCGTTTTGTGTTTAGAGCTATTTTTGTACACAGCTTATGTGAGTCAATGATTTTTCGTTTCTTGTTGAATGTTATAAATTTGTTCATTACCAGCATCGTTGAAAAAAATTTATTTCTTTAAGAAAGTTTGCATTTCAAACGCGAATTACTAACTTAATTTTACTTGACAGTCTAATTAAAGAATGGCAGGAGTGAAAGGGAGACCGAAGAGGACAACGTCAGGAAAATCTAAGGCAATGGACGATTTT
>NW_008707425.1:1928942-1937102 GCF_000327385.1 Lottia gigantea
CGCTGGAAGCGAACGTTAACTTGTCATCTACCTACCTACCTCCATGCTACGCTCTCATTCAGACGAAAATGAGTTTCTCCAAGCAGATCGACTTTTCTGACAAAGAAAGTAAATAATCTCCAATATTGAAGTTGGAGAAATAATTTAATTGGGGAGAAAAATATAAGACTGTGAATAAATTAAGGTTTAATACAAGATCCCTCAAGAGGATTCCTTGAATAACACAGTTGGAGAATATTTCTACTATTGAAGTTGGAGAAAATCCCAACGATCAAAGTTGGAGAATATCTCCAAAATATCAAAGTTGGAGAATATCTCCAATATATCACAGTTGGAGAATATCTCCAATATATCAAAGTTGGAGAATATCTCCAATATATCAAAGTTGGAGAATATCCCCAAGATCAAGTTGGAGAAGTACTTTTGGTTGGAGAAAATCTCCAATCTAAAATTTGGAGAAAGATTAAAATTAGAGAAACCTTAAGCTTAAAGTTGGAGAAATTAACATTCTCCAAGATCAAATAAAGAGCCCATAATTAAATACCAACAGTGGGTTTGAGAAATATTATAACTTTTTATGAAACAATAATAATATAAAATAAGTAACGTAAAGACACAAAACTCTTATATATCCTAAATTAAGATTAAGATAATAAAATTTAAGTATATATAATAACAAATTAATATAATTAATAATTTAATTCCAGAAGTGTAAATTAGAATAAACTAAATATAGATATTAAGAGAAGCTAAGAAGATACGTGTTTGATATGTTTTATTGTAGTGTTTACAAATAAAAGTATTGTTGTTTATTTGCGTGGTTGGATATTTCTCCAATTTCGTAGCATTTTAGGTTTGATGTTGGGCGGGTCCTTATATTTATAAATTGATAACAAAATTCCCTTCATCCTGACAGATTTTTGGGATTTGTTACATTGGTGTCAGAAGTGGGATAAAAAAAATCCAGTAATAAAAGATAACAATTTTAAACTTATCAATAAATAATAACAATAATTAAATAATAATAAAATTAATATTAAATTTAAACATTGAACAATAACAAAAATCCAGTCCTCAATTACTTTTAATAATTAAAAATTTATAAAATATAAATAACGTGTATATTTAAATATTTACTTAAAATAATAATTAATTACTTACCATTGTTATTGTAGGACGTTACCTAACACTGGCGTTTATGTAATGATGATTCAGCAAAATACGTGAAACTGGAACATGTGGAGAGGCACTTAACATCTGCTCAGTCTGGATTTGGATTCAGATGTTCCGTATGTCGCCAAGTATGCACCCGTGGGAACACAAGACACTGTCAAGATGCCAGCATGGATCCGATCATGAGGTCCAACCACAAATTTGGACCAGAGGAGAAGCAAATCTATGAGGAATTTCAAAAGAATAGGAGGAACTTCATCATCAAATTTAACAAAGGCAAAGAGGTGGTAATTCGCTCCTTCAAACAGGAGAATCCTAAAAGGAAAAGTCATGATAATCTTTTTGATCCTCCAAAAAGAATAAAACCAAACGTACCAAAATATATACCAACACCAATAGAAAAATTACCAAGACATCCATCATTCCCTCCACCCCTCATTGAGTTTAACGCACCTGATGACAAAGAAAAAGAGAGGTCCTGGCTGCCAAAAGTGAACACATCTTCGAATGTAAAATCCATAGATCCAATTGACCAATTAGGATCATGTTCCTCTACATCATCATCGATATCATCATCATCTTCTTCTAGTTCCAAAACCAAAACATACACACCAGAGAGTATAAAACCCAAACTTAATCAAATTTCAGAAACCAAGACAAAGACACCAGATAGTATAAAACCTAAACTTAATCAAATTTCAGAAAACAATCATAATTGGATCATATTAAATGTTGGGGGGAAAATGTTCGGTACCTCAAAAGATACCGTATCAAAAGACAATGGAGGACTGTTAGCAAAATTAGTCCATCCGGAGTCAGGGGTCAAACCAATATTGGCAAAGAATTGTTCCACACCTATATACAGAATAGATCGGGACCCAAAACATTTCGATCAAATATTGAACTATCTCAGAAATGTTGGTGAAACACCTATATCCCGACTCATTCCACTTAATTATTCTGCACTGGAGGAATTCTTGTTGGAAGCAAAATATTACGAGTTGTCTGGCTTGGTCACAATCATCCAATCCAGAGTAAGTGAAATGTAATGTTAATTTTGATGCTAGTTATTGTTATTGTTATTATTATTCCGCAGCCACTAGCACTGGACGTTGTTAATTCTACATTAATATTATAGCCAACAGATATAAATATCTGAAAAAAGAAATATTCTATAATAAATAATAATATAAATTTTAAAAATAAAAGTTAAAATTATATACATTCGGGACGAATGTTTTAAGAAAAGGGGGGCAATGTAACGATTTTGCCTCTATGTACTAAGCCGATATGAAAATGGCGCCCTCATTTGTAATTTGCCACCAATCTAAAATGAAGATTATCATAGTTAAATCTTGAATGACATTTATGGATTCCCACACCACATGAACTAAACATGTTTCGTATGCATGTTTACATAAAGTTAGATCAGAAATGATCATTAATTTAATAGACTTCATCTTTTCTAGTGCATTCGTGAAAACCACCCATACCGCCATTTTGGTCGCTATGTTTACATAATGACGTCATAGCGAAAGTGGAAGTTCGATTTCTGTGCCGTTCTGTCTTCTTTTTATCTGTTTCTAATTCACAGAAAGTTAATCCCAAAAGTCCTATACACAGACCCACACTAAATAATGTTATCTATTCTAATTTCAATAAAAGAAAAGATTGGGATTGACCATCGGATTTACCCATGTCCTTGTAAAAGCCATTAAATCCGCTGAAATAACAACAACAACACGAACGCGCAATGTTTACCGTGACGTCCGCACTGACGTTATAAATAAAGGGCGCGTAATCCATGCTACGCTACGTAGAATACTCCTATTCGGAGTTCTGCAGTATCGTATCTTCTAGGATCAACCAGAAATGGTCTGACATGTTACGGAACCTCGACACCGCAAGATACCAGATTGATCCGAAGATACCAAACCAAACCAAACCAAACCATCCATGTGTAGCCATCTGCAAAGTGGCAACCAGACTCCGGACCAACAACGTACTACGAGACCATCAGTTCAACGCCATTAAATGTCGCTGCGGCCACGTTGCCACAAGGTCGCATGTCCTCATTCAATGCACTGAACTGAAACCCGCTCGTAAGCCACTGCTAGAGTACCTGGTAACCAACGGCATACCACTCACCATACAGAATGTTTTGGCTCCAACCACGGACCACTGGTATACGATAATGGAACTAGTCTTCCATTTTATAACCAAATCTGCCTTGAACAGATAGGCTAAGTTTTTAAACTCAAAGTTTCTTAACACTTTTTACTTTTTAATTATATCCAATCAATTTAACAAGTTTCATTGCAGAAACATTAGAGAACATCTCTCCCCCTTTTGTGAAAGCTTTCATCGCCATGTCATTCGACCCGACCAGATCTAACGAAGAATCAACCTCCAAACCAACAACACCGAATCATCCAATTTGATCCAATCCAACTACCAACTACCACGACTACCAACAACTACCTAGTTTGCGATATCAGCATCCGCTGGAAGCGAACATTAACTTGTCATCTACCTACCTACCTACGCTCTCATTCAGACGAAAATGAGTTTCTCCAAGCAGATCGACTTTTCTGACAAAGTAAGTAAATAATCTCCAATATTGAAGTTGGAGAAATAATTTAATTGGGGAGAAAAATATAAGACTGTGAATAAATTAAGGTTTAATACAAGATCCTTCAAGAGGATTCCTTAAATAACACAGTTGGAATCTGTGAAGTGGAAGAAACTCTCCAAAATATCAAAGTTGGGGAATATCTCCAATATATCAAAGTTGGAGAATATCTCCAAAATATCAAAGTTGGAGAATACCCCCAAGATCAAGTTGGAGAAATACTTTTGGTTGGAGAAAATCTACAATCTAAAATTTGGAGAAAGATTAAAATTAGAGAAACCTTAAGCTTAAAGTTGGAGAAATTAACATTCTCCAAGATCAAATAAAGAGCCCATAATTAAATACCAACATTGGGTTGGAGAAATATTATAACTTTTTATGAAACAATAATAATATAAAATAAGTAACGTAAAGATACAAAACTCTTATAAATCCTAAATTAAGATTAAGATAATTCAATTTAAGTATATATAATACAGTAACAAATTAATATAATTAATAATTTAATTCCAGAAGTGTAAATTAGAATAAACTAAATATAGATATTAAGAGAAGCTGAGAAGATACGTGTTTGATTTGTTTTATTGTAGTATTTACAAATAAAAGTATTGTTGTTTATTTGCGTGTTTTGATATCTCTCCAATTTCGTAGCATGTTAGGTTTGATGTTGGGCGGGTCCTTATATTTATAAATTGATAACAAAATTCCCTTCATCCTGACAGATTTTTGGGATTTGTTACATTGGTGTCAGAATTGGGATTTCCAACATTCTTACCTTGGCTACACTGGAGAGAATCATAACCACAAATACAAAGTTAAGAAAATAAAATAATTCTAATTAAAATAGCATAAATATGGCTAGTTATGATCCTGACATATCTTTTAAAGAGCCTAGTCTGGTGATAAATGAAGAACAAGATAACAATGATAACATTAAATTCAATTCTAAAGATGAATTAATTTTGAATAAGATAACTGAGAAATTAAATATGTTTAAACATGATTTTGATAAAATTAAATAATGAAATTACAGAGTTGCATAAAATGATAAATAAAACTTTAAATGCTGGGAACTCTTCTAATACCAATTCTTCTTCTAATTTAACCCTCAGTGATAACGATAACATTACAAATTCTGCAATAGATCAAAATGAAAATTACCATTATTCCCAAATACATAGTAGACGTCATAGAGTTACAATTAAACCTCAGCAATACAATGGAGAGGAAGATTTTGACGAATATATTACTCAATTTAATATCATTGCTGATCTAAATAATTGGACCAATAATGAAAAAGCATTATATTTGGCAAGCTCCTTATCAGGAAATGCAAGAATAATTTTAATGGAGATGAGCCTAACTGACAGACAAAATTTTGAGAATTTAGTTAAAACTTTAAATTTTAGATTTGGTTCAATTTCAAGGTCTGAAATGTTCAGAGCTAAATTGCAAAGTAAAGTTATAGGGAAATCCGAGTCACTTTCGGATTCGCAATGTCTATCAGAAAACTTACCAGGCAATCATATCCAACAGCCAATACTTCTTTAACAAACATATTAGCAATAGATAATTTTATTGATGCCGTCCCTGATGCTGAAATAAGATTAAGAATAAGGGAATTAAGACCACAAACAATAAATGAGGCAGAAATTTTAGCAGTGAAACCAGAAGCTCACAGGCTTGCAGATAGACAAAGAGTACGACATGTCCATGCCATAGAGTGTAATGAAACAAAAGTGGCAGTAAATGCTGCAGTTTCAGAATCCACTAAAAAGGATCAAATTGATATTAAGAATTTAAATAGTTCCATAAGTTCCCTAGAGAAGACAACAAGTCACTTAATACAGACCTTAAAAGGAGATTGAAAAGGAAATGACCATTCCAGATCAAATTGGAACTGGAATACAAACAAAGCCGCAAATAGAAATAATAACGATCATTATAAAATATATAACTATAATAATAATCAAATCAATATGGCAATTTCAGAAGAAATTCTGAAAATAATCATAATAAAAGAATGGAATCTCAAGATGTTAATCATCATAATTTAGGTTCTGAAAGACATTTGCAATCCACTTCTCATAATTTTGTAAATACTCAAGAAAATACTAATAATTCGGGTAATTGCTGATTTCGAGGGTCAGAATTCAGCAAGCTTTATAGACAGACCCAAAATTATAGCAATTAGTAACATAGGTAATAATAATCGTGGCTTGTTCACAAATGGGAAAATTAATGAGACAAATGTTGAATTTTTATTAGACACTGGTGTTTCAGTATCTATAATAAGTATGCCCTTGTTTAAAACTTTACAACAGGATAACAAATTCCAAATGGAACCCAATGATAACTTACATTTAGTAACTGCAACAGGTGAGAAACGTCCATTTGTTGGTAGTTGTACTGTTAATATAACGGTTGGATTATTTAATTTTAAACACCAGTTCTTAATAGCTGAAATAACACAAAGAATAATATAAGGGATGGACTTTTTAAGTAAAAATTCAATCAATTTATTTTAGTAAATAAATGTATGAGCATTAAAGGAGAAAAAGTACCAATCTATTCTTTCGAAGAGGGACAGAATAAAGAGAGCACTCTCTGAGACCATTATATTAGGAAACGTAATAGATCTCATTCCAAATACAAATACAGTATATGTTGAACCAAGTGACAAATTCACAGAAAAGTATGAAGCATTGGTGGCTAAAACATTAGTTAATCCTAGTAAGGGAATAATTCCATTTAGAATTTTAAACGTTAATGATACTTTACAAGAATTCTGTGGTCGCCAACATTGAGACTGTTCATGACGAGGAATTAATAGAAGGTCATGTAGATGCTGTGCATGTTAACGAAGTGCACATGCAAAAACATTGTAAGGATTTCCTTCCAGACCATTTAGAACTTTTATATAAGGAGGCATCCTCAGATTTGTCAGCACATGAACAAAATGAACTAAAAAATCTACTTATCAATTTTCAAGATGTTTACAATAACAATGGTAAGTAATCAATTATTATTTTAAGTAAATATTTAAATGTACACGTTATTTATATTTTATTAATTTTTAATTATTAAAAGTAATTGAGGACTGGATTTTTGTTATTGTTCAATGTTTAAATTTAATATTAATTTTATTATTATTAAATTATTGTTATTATTTATTGATAAGTTTAAAATTGTTATCTTTTATTACTGGATTTTTTTATCTCCAGTGTAAGGCTTAAGTTTATTGTGATGAATTACTTTTGGCTTTATTTAGAAATTTGGATTAAGGGTCTTGATATTGGGTTTTCTTCTGTTCTTATTCTGATCTGAAATTAGAAAAAATAACTCGCCTGATGGGCGAGAAGTATAGTATCTGTTATGTACTGATTGTTTTTAGTTTACTATGAACAATATTATCATTTAAGTTCTTATTTTTTGAATATGCAACTATCATTTTCTGCTTATAGACATGGAGGAATTTCTCTTGAAGGCTCTTATAGTGGGCATGAACTATCTTGCTTGCTCGATTGCTGGTTGTATTAAACGGGACAACAAAGGGTGCTATGCCTACATTATGATGAATATTTAGTCCTATAGGTCTTGCTGTATTCAATGTCTCAATCCAATGGACTTCCCTAGATTGACGGAATTTGGTAGTTTCATCTTCGGGCAAGTCAATTTCTATACGCTCAATTGGGATTAGGGCGAGATCGTCTATTGAATGGTCGTCGAGGTTGAAATGATTAGAAACAGGCTTGTTCAATTTGATGTCTGACCTATGAGCATTAAAGCGAGTTCGTAAATTATTCTTAGTTTCTCCTATATATTGTTTGGGGCATTTCTTGCATGAAATTAAATATATTACATTCGAATGTTCACATGTTAGATGTTCCTGGATCGGGTACCTTTTATTCGTAGAGTTGCTTACAAAATAATGAGTTTCTGATATAAAGGGACATGTTTTGCATCTACTGGACAAACATGGAGCACTTCTTAAACCTGGAGGTACTTCGGCATAAAGTCTGTTTTTAGCTGCTATCTGTGCTAAGGTGGAATTATTAATGTTTCGTAAAAATCGTTTAGAGTACCCACACTCTTTCAGTTTTGAGAAAACAATCGTACAGGCTTGGTTGAAATCAGAAGATCTTGTACAAATTCGATGAAATCGTAAATAATTAATTATACCAGAAAAGGTATGTTTTGGGTGAAAGGAGCTCTTGTGCAAGAGTTGATGAGTATCAGTTTCTTTGAAATACACTTTAATATCCAGTTTATTTGTTTCTGCTATGGAATCTCCCTTAAAGACTGTGGTATCGAGAAAGTCTATGCTTTTGTCACTCACGTTTGCAGTTAGTTTG
>NW_008707425.1:1937285-1944987 GCF_000327385.1 Lottia gigantea
TCTGCCATGAAAAGGTTTGCGTACGAAGGGACGAATCGTTTGCCCATTGCTGTCCCTGAAGTTTGTAAATATGTTTTACCATTAAATGTGAAATGTTTCGACTAAGACAAATCTCTAAAAGCTGTAGAATTGCATCGTCGGGTCTGTTTGGATCTGGGTTTCTATTAAAAGCTTTACGAACTGCCGTTAAACCAGTAGTGTTATCGATATTGGTATACATAGAAGAAACGTCGATAGAAATTAAAATAGCATTAGAGGGAACTCGAAGATTTTTTATTTTATTGACAAAATCGGTTGTGTCTTTAAGGTAGGCGCGATGTTGACATGCTAGAGGTAGTAAGAAATGATCAATGTATTCTTACACTGCATATGACTCCCTACCACAGTCAGATATAATCGGGCGGCCTTTAGGGATTTTATTCGAGATAAACCACTCCTTGGTTGGATTCTTATGGATTTTAGGCAAAGTGTACAAATGTCTCTCGCGACAATCAAGTTTGGCAGACAGATAGTCATATTGTTTCTGTTTGAGATAACTAGTTTTGACTAAATCGGCAAGAATATTGTTAATCATGTTAGCAGTTTCTTTGAAAATTGGTTTCAGTAAAATGGCATAATGTTTAGGATTATTCAGTTGTTTCTCTGCTTCTGAACCGTAATCCTCCCTATTCAGAATGACACAACATATACCTTTGTCACTCTTTTTAATAACAATGCTATCGTCTTTCTTAAGTAAGTTTAACGCTTCACGTTCCACTCGTGTGAGATTAGGCTTTTCGTGTGTTATGGGAAGGTTCGCTGTTTGGCTATTCATACTCGCATATGCTTTCAATATTTCAGGATGGAGGATTAGAAATAAACATTGCTCTAGCACCACGTGGGGGTGGTTTCGAAAAAAATATGTGCAGCTAAGATTTCGTTGAAATCGTTCAATGGAGATAATTTAAGTTAGCTATCTTTGGTGTGGGAATAAAGTTAAGTCCACGGTTTTAAGATTGAATGCTGAAGGGGTGTGAAAATTTTGCGGCTCAAGTTAACTACAGATTGGCCTAGCGGTGGCCTCTCAGTATTTTTAACCCCAGTAATTAGTTACTTACTCGATGCTTGAAGCTGGCGTATCCAAAACAAATAAATGCTGTTTGCTGTTTCTTGAGACCAATGAAGATTATCAACTGGTTCGAATTCTTCTTCGTAGGGTGGTAAGATTGTCGCGCTGTTGATACTGGACTCCATCAGCATGTTGTTGAGAGTGGTGAGGTTCTGCTTTCTTCGAGATTTTATTTGAAATGGGTATACATGTGAAGAGGATCTTGGAGTTGGGAAGGTTTTGTTGGCTGTGGCGATTAATTTCTGGGCTTGGTTAAAGGAGGTCTTTAGTAGCTGATTACGGTTGTTGAGGCCTACATGATGAATAAAGGTAGTAGGTTTGGGATCATGGTCGTATGATTCCAGGATTGGCTGTATGTGATGGATTTGGGCACCGGGGTAAGAATGTATTTCAGTGTCTGAACTGGTTTTGGAAATTCGATTCAGGTTAGATGATCCAATAATTAAGGTAGATTTCTTTAGAGCGGGTAGCTTCCATAAAGATTTGTCCTTGGTTTGGTGATAATACGGTTTGGTAGCTGGATCTGGTTCGAGGGGGGGGGGGAAGTCTGGATACACGTCTCGACTTGGATGGAGACTGAGAGGTGGTTTGCTGGTCCAAAAACGCACAGAAGGAAGAAAGGTTGGCGGATCCTGGATCACGTGGTGAAGATTCAGATGGTGTGGAAGGGGAAGACGAGTCTGAAAGTGAAAAGAGAAGGGGAGTGTGCTCTCTATGAGAGCGTTTACCTATGTCTGCTGGACTAGGAGTAAGTGAACTTCGGGCTCGTTTAGGGATTTGGTTCGGCAGCGTCGTGGCTCTAGATGGTGCAGGTGTAGTGTCCATACCAGTTGGTAGAAATATGGTTACTCTGGTTTTTGTTTCGTTGATTGTTTGGTAAAACTTGGTGATTACAACTTGAGTGAGACGTTTCCCATAGGAGCGACGGGCCCAGGACAGGGCATGAGAAACGATGCGGTCGACGGCAGATGATGACTTGGTACGAATGGTGGTCAGCTTCTCTTGAAGTGTGGTGTGCTTTGGTAATGGTCGATCAGGACCTGCGTAACCTTAGAGAGCCATGTCCGATTGAGGGATCTAATATTCGCGTCAACATCTGATGTTTTCATTGCTGGACGGATAAAACTATCCAACTCAGAGACTTTGCGTTTGAAGGTAAACGCTGGTTGGCCTTGCTGTTGAAGGGTAAGGATTGCCAAATGATGGAGGCACTGCAAAACTTGGAAGAACACCTTCACAAAGGGTTCTTCCTCCTTATGAGTGGGGACTGGTTGGCGTCGGAGGGCTGATCGTTTCTGTTGCTAATCAGATCGGTGGTTACCTCTGGATTGGTAGGCTGTGTTGTAGGTAGGTCGGCGATGAGGTGGGATATAGCTGGATGGGTTGGTTGATGGATTAGAACTAACTTTGAATTTTGATTATACCCGAGTATTAATTTAAAAGGATGGATTAGATTATCTAATCTAATTTACACGAAAGAAAAACATAAATAATGGAAATTAGATTCATTAGATTAATGCAAATTTTGGTAGCGAAAGTTTGTTATATGCACGAGAAACAAGTGTCAAAACCCTAACATACACAATATATACATAGTCGTTTCTGTTGTTGGTCAGGTCGATGGTTACCTCTTGATTGGTAGGGGCTGTGGGTGGGTCGGCGATGGGGTGGGATATAGCTGGATGGGTTGCTTGGTGGTCGGTGATTGGTAGGTGGTAGAGGTCGATGGAAGACAGGGCCGTTGTAGGGTACGTGATATTAGTTTGGTTGATGATTAGTGTTTCTATGTCTGGCCAGTGGGTTGTTGTAGTTGGGGAGCATAATGAAAATAACTTGAGGTTAGAAAGGGAATTTACAGCGGATGTAACAGGAGGAAACTGTATATGCTAACGTGAAAATGTGGGGATCAAATTATGAAAATAAGTCAAACTGGGTTTGGGGATATATAAAGTAAGATGAAAGTTATGATGAAAAATGCAAAAAAAATATATTTAGGTGATAAATAACGCTAACAATGTTGTGAAAAATTATAACAAGTAAAACAAAAACATACGCAATTGACACGAACCGGTTTTCGAAATATTATCCTTTTTCAAGTGTCGAGGAATGGTTATGTAATGAGGTTGAATTTGCGATTTATATAGTAGTCAGTTAATAGAGGTTTTTGATTTTCTAAAAATTATTGAGTGAATCATGCCATATCTTTGATCAGTTGAGGATTAGGATTATTTTTGATTTCTTAATTAGTTGGGTCATATCTTTGATCAATGGAAGATTATAGAAATATTGGATTAGATTTTGATTATATCTGAGTAATTATTCAGGAGGATTAGATTATCTCAGAGTACAATTTACATAAATGAAAAACATAAATAAACAGAAATCAAGAATACAAATAAATAAATAAATAAACATGAGAAATATTTGATAAAATAATCGGGATTAGTGAATTATAAATTGATTAGAACTAACTTTGAATTTTGATTATACCTGAGTAGTAATTTAAATGGATGGATTATCTCGGAGTATAATTTACACGAAAGAAAAACATAAATAATGGCAATTAAATTTACTTGGTAAGATTAAAAGATTAATGCAAATTTTGTTGAAGAAAGTTTGTTATATGCACGAGAAACAAATGTCAAAATCCTAACATATACAATGTATACAAAAAAATATATATAAATATATATAACATGAAATAAAATATACCAAAGTCAAAATAAATTGTCTGATCTGGCCTGGCACGGACAGTATTAGATTTCGGGGAAGGGAGGGTTTGATCTCCCAAATGTACAGGCCTAGGGTGGAGCAGACACTTTATTTAGAAATTAGGATTAAGGGTCTGCAGAACGGTAGGCTAACATTAATAAATTTATATTTTGATCCCAATCTCGCTTATCCTTAGAGGCATAAGTCGATAACATATCTTTTATGGTTCTATTGTTTCTTTCTATCATACCATCTGATTGTTGTCTAAATGGACTTGTCCTAGTTTTAACAATTTGCAATAATTTGCACATTTCAGAGAAAACATCAGATTCAAAATTAGACCCCTGATCAGATTGTAACTCCATGGGTACGCCAAAAATGCTAACAACATCATTTATTAGTTTTTCAGCAATAGTTGTAGCTTTTGATCTTTTATAGGTATAGCTTGTACCCATTTGGTAAAATAGTCACCAACTACAAGAATGAATGAATTTCCTCTCTCTGTTAAAGGGAGAGGACCCACTATATCGAGAGCCCATCTTTCCATTGGTTCTCCAACTTGGTAAATTTTTAATGGGGCTTTTGGATGTTTATAAGGAGGTTTTCTGGAAGCACATTGGTCACAATTTTTACACCAATGTTTTATGCCAATCCCCATTCTTGGCCATAAATAGCGCATTCTAATTTTTGACAAAGTCTATTTATACCCTAAGTGTGCTCCAGTTATATTATTATGAAGCTGTTGAAACACAATAAATTTTAAACATTGTGGGAGTATAATTATATGTTAATTGACCAGTATCTGTCTCCCATGAGTTACACAATATACCTTGTTGTAAACTCAAGGTATTATATCTTGGCCAATAATATTTGATATCACCATATAATTTGGAAATATCTTGCCAATCTGGCCTTTTACCTTTCTTTAACCAGGTAAGTACTTCTTTTATGTCTTTATCTTCATTTTGCAATTCAATTATGTTATTATTTTGTAGCTCAGTTTCATTTAATTGGATAGTATCAATATTTACGGTTTCAATTTAAAGATCGACTTGTTTTGATTTTTGCAAGTTTTCAAGATTTTCAGCTTCTAAAGTTTCAGAACACGAATCTTTGCTGTATTTCTCTTCAGCTCTCATGCAATGACGACAGTCTTTATCAAAGCAAGGTCTCCGTGATAATGTGTCAGCATTAGTATGAGATTTTCCTGCTCGATATTCGATTTTAAAATGGGGGGTTGCTAGGAACTCTAGCCACCGAGCTATTTGGTAAAAGCCACTGGTTAAATCTATTGTCGAATATAGAGATGAATCTCCAATTGCATCTAATATCTGGGGAATTTGAGGTAATGGATGAGAATCTTTTAATGTATAATAGTTCAACGTTCTATAATCAATGCATATTCTTAAGGCATTATTATGTTTTTTTCGCAGTATGACTACAGGATTGCACCAAGGGCTTTCAGAAGGCTCGATAATACCTTTTGTTGCCATTTCAGATATTTCCTTTTCTGCTTCTTTTGCTAGAGCTAGTGGAATTCGTCTGGGAGCTTGTTTTATTGGCCTTGCACCTTTTATGTTGAACTATATGTGTCATGCCCAAGTCATCTAGAGTTTTCAAAAAAACATCTTGAAAATTGATAAGTAGATTTTTTAGTTCATTTTGTTCATGTGCTGACAAATCTGAGGATGCCTCCTTATTTAAAAGTTCTAAATGGTCTGGAAGGGAATCCTTACAATGTTTTTACATGTTCACTTCGTTAACATGCACAGCATCTACATGACCTTCTATTAATTCCTCGTCATGAACAGTCTCAATGTTGGCGACCACAGAATTCTTGTAAAGCTTTAGATCAGTATCATTAACGTTTAAAATTCTTAATGGAATTATTCCCTTACTAGGATTAACTAATGTTTTAGCCACCAATGCTTCATACTTTTCTGTGAATTTGTCACTTGGTTCAACATATACTGTATTTGTATTTGGAATGGGATCTATTACGTTTCCTAATATAATGGTCTCAGAGAGTGCAGGAATAATGGTATCTTCAGCAATAGATACTCTACTACACTCTTTATTCTGTCCCTCTTGGAAAGAATAGATTGGTACTTTTTCTCCTTTAATGCTCATACATTTATTTTCTAACAAAAAATTGATTGAATTTTTACTTAAAAAGTCCATCCCTAATATTACTCTTTGTGTTATTTCAGCTATTAAGAACTGGTGTTTAAAATTAAATGATCCAACCGTTATATTGACAGTACAACTACCAACAAATGGACGTTTCTCACCTGTTGCAGTTACTAAATGTAAGTTATCATTGGGTTCCATTTGGAATTTGTTATCCTGTTGTAAAGTTTTAAACAAGGGCATACTTATTATAGATACTGAAGCACCAGTGTCTAATAAAAATTCAACATTTGTCTCATTAATTTTCCCATTTGTGAACAAGCCACGATTATTATTACCTATGTTACTAATTGCTATAATTTTGGGTCTGTCTATAAAGCTTGCTGAATTCTGACCCTCGAAATCAGCAATTACATGTTTCCCGAATTATTAGTATTTTCTTGAGTATTTACAAAATTATGAGAAGTGGATTGCAAATGTCTTTCAGAACCTAAATTATGATGATTAACATCTTGGGATTCCATTCTTCTATTTAAAGAAGTATTGGCTGTTGGATATGATTGCCTGGTAAGTTTTCTGATAGACATTGCGAGTTCCGAAAGTGACTCGGATTTCCCTTTAACTTTACTTTGCAATTTAGCTCTGAACATGTCAGACCTTTCAATTGAACCAAATCTAAAATTTAAAGTTTTAACTAAATTCTCAAAATTTTGTCTGTCAGTTTGGCTCATCTCCATTAAAATTATTCTTGCATTTCCTGATAAGGAGCTTGCCAAATATAATGCTTTTTCATTATTGGTCCAATTATTTAGATCAGCAATGATATTAAATTGAGTAATATATTCGTCAAAATCTTCCTCTCCATTGTATTGCTGAGGTTTAATTGTAACTCTATGACGTCTACTATGTATTTGGGAATAATGGTAATTTCATTTTGATCTATTGCAGAATTTGTAATGTTATCGTTATCACTGAGGGTTAAATTAGAAGAAGAATTGGTATTAGAAGAGTTCCCAGCATTTAAAGTTTTATTTATCATTTTATGCAACTCTGTAATTTCATTATTTAATTTTATATCAAAATCATGTTTAAACATATTTAATTTCTCAGTTATCTTATTCAAAATTAATTCATCTTTAGAATTGAATTTAATTTTCGGGGAAGGGAGGGTTTCATTCTCCCAAATGTACAGGCCTAGGGTGGAGCAGACACTTTATTTAGAAATTAGGATTAAGGGTCTTGATATTGGGTTTTCTTCTGTTCTTATTCTGATCTGAAATTAGAAAAAATAACTCGCCCGATGGGCGAGAAGTATAGTATCTGTTATGTACTGATTGTTTTTAGTTTACTATGAACAATATTATCATTTAAGTTCTTATTTTTTGAATATGCAACTATCATTTTCTGCTTATAGACATGGGGGAATTTCTCTTGAAGGCTCTTATAGTGGGCATGAACTATCTTGCTTGCTCGATTGCTGGTTGTATTAAACGGGACAACAAAGGGTGCTATGCCTATATTATGATGAATATTTAGTCCTATAGGTCTTGCTGTATTCAATGTCTCAATCCAATGGGCCTCCCTAGATTGACGGAATTTGGTAGTTTCATCTTCGGGCAAGTCAATTTCTATACGCTCAATTGGGATTAGGGTGAGATCGTCTATTGAATGGTCGTCGAGGTGAAATGATTAGAAACAGGCTTGTCTTTCTTTAATTTGATGTCTGACCTATGAGCATTAAAGCGAGTTCGT
>NW_008707425.1:1945037-1950607 GCF_000327385.1 Lottia gigantea
GAGGATCCCATTATCTTAGTTCTCCTACATATTGTTTGGGGCATTTCTTGCATGAAATTAAATATATTACATTCGAATGTTCACATGTTAGATGTTCCTGGATCGGGTACCTTTTATTCGTAGAGTTGCTTACAAAATAATGAGTTTCTGATATAAAGGGACATGTTTTGCATCTACTGGACAAACATGGAGCACTTCTTAAACCTGGAGGTACTTCGGCATAAAGTCTGTTTTTAGCTGCTATCTGTGCTAAGGTGGAATTTTTAATGTTTCGTAAAAATCGTTTAGAGTACCCACACTCTTTCAGTTTTGAGAAAACAATCGTACAGGCTTGGTTGAAATCAGAAGATCTTGTACAAATTCGATGAAATCGTAAATAATTAATTATACCAGAAAAGGTATGTTTTGGGTGAAAGGAGCTCTTGTGCAAGAGTTGATGAGTATCAGTTTCTTTGAAATACACTTTAATATCCAGTTTATTTGTTTCTGCTATGGAATCTCCCTTAAAGACTGTGGTATCGAGAAAGTCTATGCTTTTGTCACTCACGTTTGCGGTTAGTTTGATAGAAGGATGGTGGTTGTTGAGAATTTCAAAGAATTCCCAAAACTGTTCGATAGAATAAGTCCAAACCATAAAAATGTCATCCAAAAAGCGTCCGTAAAAAAGTGGGTCAAATGGACAGAGGGGCAACACCTCACGTTCCCACTCTGCCAGAAAAGGTTTGCGTACGAAGGGACGAATCGTTTGCCCATTGCTGTCCCTGAAGTTTGTAAATATGTTTTACCATTAAATGTGAAATGTTTCGACTAAGACAAATCTCTAAAAGCTGTAGAATTGCATCGTCGGGTCTGTTTGGATCTGGGTTTCTATTAAAAGCTTTACGAACTGCCGTTAAACCAGTAGTGTTATCGATATTGGTATACATAGAAGAAACGTCGATAGAAATTAAAATAGCATTAGAGGGAACTCGAAGATTTTTTATTTTATTGACAAAATCGGTTGTGTCTTTAAGGTAGGCGCGATGTTGGCATGCTAGAGGTAGTAAGAAATGATAAATGTATTCTGACACTGCATATGACTCACTACCACAGTCAGATATAATCGGGCGGCCTTTAGGGATTTTATTCGAGATAAACCACTCCTTGGTTGGATTCTTCTGGATTTTAGGCAAAGTGTACAAATGTCTTTCGCGACAATCAGGTTTGGCAGACAGATAGTCATATTGTTTCTGTTTGAGATAACTAGTTTTGACTAAATCGGCAAGAATATTATTAATCATGTTAGCAGTTTCTTTGAAAATTGGTTTCGGTAAAATGGCATAATGTTTAGGATTATTCAGTTGATTCTCTGCTTCTGAAACGTAATCCTCCCTATTCAGAATGACACAACATGAACCTTTGTCACTCTTTTTAATAACAATGCTATCGTCTTTCTTAAGTAAGTTTAACGCTTCACGTTCCACTCGTGTGAGATTAGGCTTTTCGTGTGTTATGGAAAGGTTCACTGTTTGGCTATTCATACTAGCAAATGCTTTCAATATTTCAGGATGGATGGCGGCCTGAGGGGGTGTCCACGTGGATTTAGGAATAAACAAGAATGTTGGAAATCCCACTTCTGACACCAATGTAACAAATCCCAAAAATCTGTCAGGATGAAGGGAATTTTGTTATCAATTTATTAATATAAGGACCCGCCCAACATCAAACCTAACATGCTACGAAATTGGAGAGATATCAAAACACGCAAATAAACAACAATACTTTTATTTGTAAATACTACAATAAAACAAATCAAACACGTATCTTCTCAGCTTCTCTAAATATCTATATTTAGTTTATTCTAATTTACACTTCTGGAATTAAATTATTAATTTGTTATTATATATACTTAAATTGTATTATCTTAATCTTAATTTAGGATATATAAGAGTTTTGTGTCTTTACGTTACTTATTTTATATTATTATTGTTTCATAAAAAGTTATAATATTTCTCCTACCCAATGTTGGTATTTAATTATGGGCTCTTTATTTGATCTTGGAGAATGTTAATTTCTCCAACTTTAAGCTTAAGGTTTCCCTAATTTTAATCTTTCTCCAAAAGTATTTCTCCAACTTGATCTTGGGGATATTCTCCAACTTTGATATTTTGGAGATATTCTCCAACTTTGATATATTGGAGATATTCTCCAACTTTGATATTTTGGAGAGTTTCTTCCACTTCAATAGTGGAAATATTCTCCAACTGTGTTATTTAAGGAATCCTCTTGAAGGATCTTGTATTAAACCTTAATTTATTCACAGTCTTATATTTTTCTCCCCAATTAAATTATTTCTCCAACTTCAATATTGGAGATTATTTACTTTCTTTGTCAGAAAAGTCGATCTGCTTGGAGAAACTCATTTTCGTCTGAATGAGAGCGTAGCATGGAGGTAGGTAGGTAGATGACAAGTTAACGTTCGCTTCCAGCGGATGCTGATATCGCAAACTAGGTAGTTGTTGGTAGTCGTGGTAGTTGGTAGTTAGATTGGATCAAATTGGATGATTCGGTGTTGTTGGTTTTGTTGTTGATTCTTCGTTAGATCTGGTCGGGTCGAATGACATGGCGGTGAAAGCTTTCACAAAAGGGGGAGAGATGTTCTCTAATGTTTCTGCAATGAAACTTGTTAAATTGATTGGATATAATTAAAAAGTAAAAAGTGTTAAGAAACTTTGAGTTTAAAAACTTAGCCTATCTGTTCAAGACAGATTTAGTTATAAAATGGAAGACTAGTTCCATTATCGTATACCAGTGGTCCGTGGGTGGAGCCAAAACATTCTGTATGGTGAGTGGTATGCAGTTGGTTTCCAGGTACTCTAGCAGTGGCTTACGAGCGGGTTTCAGTTCAGTGCATTGAATGAGGACATGCGACCTTGTGGCAACGTGGCCGCAGCGACATTTAATGGCGTTGAACTGATGGTTTTCGTAGTACGTTGTTGGTCCGGAGTCTGGTTGCCACTTTGCAGATGGCTACACATGGATGGTTTGGTTTGGTATCTTCGGATCAATCTGGTATCTTGCGGTGTCGAGGTTCCGTAACATGTCAGACCATTTCTGGTTGATCCTAGAAGATACGATACTGCAGAACTCCGAATAGGAGTATTCTACGTAGCGTAGCATGGATTACGCGCCCTTTATTTATAACGTCAGTGCGGACGTCACGGTAAACATTGCGCGTTCGTTTTGTTGTTCTTATTTCAGCGGATTTAATGGCTTTTACAAGGACATGGGTAAATCCGATGGTTAATCCCAATCTTTTCTTTTATTGAAATTAGAATAGATAACATTATTTAGTGTGGGTCTGTGTATAGGACTTTTGGGATTAACTTTCTGTGAATTAGAAACAGATAAAAAGAAGACAGAACGGCACAGAAATCGAACTTCCACTTTCGCTATGACGTCATTATGTAAACATAGCGACCAAAATGGCGGTATGGGTGGTTTTCACGAATGCACTAGAAAAAGTGATGAAGTCCATTAAATTAATGATCATTTCTGATCTAACTTTATGTAAACATGCATACGAAACATGTTTAGTTCATGTGGTGTGGGAATCCATAAATGTCATTCAAGATTTAACTATGATAATCTTAGATTGGTGGCAAATGACAAATGAGGGCGCCATTTTCATATCGGCTTAGTACATAGAGGCAAAATCGTTACACAAGCCCATTCCTACTTTTGTTTTTTATATATTATCAAGTGGGTGATCTTTCCAATGGTATATAATCGTTTATTGTACGGTGTTTACTTCCGATTTTATCGCCATTTGAAATTGATGAATTTTATCTTGAAAAAGTCGGTTTTCCTCTTGTAAGTTTTCTTTGTGGTCTAAACGATAAAGGTAGTTTGCTCCCTTAAACTGTTGTTGAATACAATGTGAGTTGAAGTGATCTGTCGAATATGCTTTGCGTTTGGGCGATCTATATCCAGTTAATTATGATAGAAAATTATGTTTCTGTTACGATACTTTGCGGCACAGTTTTAAGCGTAAAATCAAAACTGTTACGCACTGCATCAGAACCTCGCGAAACCTGTGGATCTAGTTGCAGAGCGTTCTTCGAACGCACTGCTTTGTTTTGCAAATGACTATTTTTTTTTTTTTTTTTTTTCGAATTTCACCTTCGCTTGTTTTCTAAGAAGGGAACATGCTACAGACTGTCTGTTACTGTTTGCTAGTCAAAATAGTGGTCCTTTATTTGCTAAATGTAAATTGGCACCATTTTGACCAACCGGAAATGAGCAGTGGCCAATGGCTCATTTTCGATTTTTTCCATTTATCAGCTTTAATACTGATCTGATATTGCTCAAACTTTACTGTTTATTACTTCGCGCTAATGACTACAAGATAGCAATTGAAAAAATCGACTATTTTGACTTTTGTCGCTGACTTTTTTAGCTCCAATTTCAGAGTTTTTTTTAACCTTTTTTCTAACTTCTACAATTCTATTTTGATCAATCTTAAAACTTACATAGAGATAGAGATTTTTATTTCGAACAAAAACTATTTTTCGAAATTTCGATATCACTTTCGGTTTTGACGATATTCACTTCTAAAATATAAAATTCAACTTCCGGAATTTTGAAGATATTTCAAATATTCTTTTTGCAATATGTTACAAATGGTCATACAAAAAACTTCAATTCATAAAATCCGACCCGGATGTAACAGTGTAGCCGCCATATTGATATGTGAAACTTTTGTAAAATTCAAAATGGGGCCTCAGGGTATAAAGCGCTTTTCATAATTTTGATTTTTCTGGATATCACAATCGATTGCAAAAAGAAATTTGGAAGCCGATTTTTGAATTTCGATTTTGCTTTTCTTTTAATTCCGGTTAAAATTTTTCGGTAATGTCCAAAATTTCAAAGGGTCCTATTTCGTGACCTTGACCTTTGGTGACCTTGTGGCCTGAACAAAATTTGTTGCCCTTGATGATATCTATCCAATGATATACTCATTTGTGCTGTGCAATGTTTACTTCCGGATTTATAGCCGATTGAAATTTACGATTTTTAGCTTCAAAGAGCTCTGACACGTGACCTAATTAACATACACCAAAAATTCGTATTGAATCTTACTAGTGTTCATCTGCCCTTTGTAGTGATATATAACACTAGATATTTCAATCAAAATTGCGCTTTTTAATATTTGAAAATTTTGTACTTTCTTCTATAGTAACTGTGCGTAATTTTCAATAAATCGAAATGGGGCCTCAGGGTGTAATCCAATTTGTGTAAATTTGATATCTATGGTATCTACTATCGATTGCTAAATAATATTTGAGAACCGATTTTTGAATTTTGATTTTGCTTTTTATTTATTTCCGGTTGAAAAATATGAATACTTTAAAGGGTCGTATATCGTGACCTTGACCTTTGGTGATCATGTGACCAGAACAATTTTGATAGCTCTCGACGAGATCTTTCCAATGGTATATTAACGTTTATTGTACGGTGTTTACTTCCGATTTTATCGCCATTTAAAATTGATGAATTTTATCTTGAAAAAGNTCGATTTTCCGCTGTAA
>NW_008707425.1:1950657-1999796 GCF_000327385.1 Lottia gigantea
GGTCACGTGATAGACCTTTTTTTTAAAGTTAAAAATCGCGATTTTCAATTGGCTGTAGAACCGGAAGTTAACGGAGCACGACAAAAGTGAAAATATTATCGGATATATCTCGTAATGGGCAACAACCTTTGTTCAGGTCAAAAGGTCAACAAAGGTTAAATAAAAGTAATATGAGCCTTTGAAGTTTCGAAAATTGCTGTTTTCGGACGTCTGTAAAACCGGAAGTATATGTTGCACATCAAAAATCAAAGTAAGAATGGTCATCTTAGATCAATGACCTTTGACCATGCAAAGTTCAAGGTCATTTACGTTAAAGTTCAAAAATAAAAATTTTTAAAATTGTTAAACCTGTTCCCTTTTTTAAAGTAAAGAACGCAAACAACTGTAATCTTATCAGAAATTGTCCTAAGCAGTGATCTACTTTCATGCAAAATGTTTAGAATTACAATTACAAACTTTGCGAGTTATGACAATTGCAAAAATTTCAGGTAAAGGTACATGCACACAGGATGTGCCACGCCCACTTCAAAAATTTTAATTTGTCTGTGATGATGTCTACATTGTTAAATAATGTTCAAAATTTCAAGTCTTTACAATCATTAGATCATGAGATATTCGTAGTTAAACCCTTTTTTTAGGGCAACGGTGACTGTCGGTAAATTATAGACACCGTGATTTTACGCACAGTTACTATAGAAGTCAGTACAAAACGCGCAATTTTGATCAAAATATCAAGTGTGATATATCACCAAAAAGGAGATTTTATGCACTCAAAGAATATATAAGAATTTTTGTCGTATGTTAATTAGGTCACGTGACAGAGCTCTTCAAAGTTAAAAATCGTGATTTTCCAATGGCTGTAGAACCGGAAGTTAACGATGCACAACAAAAGTGAGGATATCATCGGATATATCTCGTCAGGGGCAACAACTTTTGTTCAGGTCACAAGGTCACCAAAGGTCAAAGTCACTAGATATGAGCCTTAATATTTTTGACAATTACTGAAAACATAAAACCGGAAATATAAAAAATACGAATCCAAAATTCAAAAATCGGCTTCCTAAGCTTTGTTAGCAATCGATTGAGATTCTTTAGACACCAAAATCACACAAATCAGATTTACCCCTGAAGCTTAATATCGATTTTTACAAAAATTGGTCACATCAAGATGGCGTCTAACACTTTACTTCCGGTTCAAATTTTTTCATTCCAAAATTGTTATAGGGATAATTTTAACTAATTTCAAAAAGAATTTTTCAAATACCTACAAAATTTCGGAAGTTGAAATTTCAAGTTTAGAGGCGAATGACGTCAAAACCGGAAGTGATATCGAAATTTTGAAAATAGATTTTTGTCAGGAATCAAAATGCTTACCTACTATTAAATTTTTAGACCGATTGAAATAAAATTGTAGAAGTTGAAAAAAAACCGCTAAAATTAAAACAAAAAAAGTCAGCGACAAAAGTCAAAAATCTGAAATTTTATAAAGTGCTATCTTTTAGTCATTGGTTTAAAGTAATGAACATAACAAAAGTTACGGTCAAAATAGATGCAGAATTAGAGCAGTAATTCGAAATACGTAATGAATGGTTAACGTCATACGTTATTTCCGGTTGGAAGAAAATGCGTCATTTTACATTTAAACAGTAGCGACACGCAAAGTATAAGAAATAATAGTGTCAGACAATGTGTGACATGTGCAGTTTTGGCTGGGGAGCGTGACCAGAAGTAGACAAAAAAAAAAAAAAAAAAAAATAGTCATTTGCAAAACAATGCAGTGCGTTCGCAGGCTTCGCGAGGTTCTGATGCAGTGCGTAACAGTTTTGATTTTACGCTTAAAACTGTGCCGCAAAGTATCGTAACAGTAACATAATTTCCTATAATAATTAACTGGATATAGATCGCCCAAACGCAAAGCATATTCGACAGATCGCTTCAACTCACATTGCATTCAATAACAGTTGGAGGGAGCAAACTACCTTTATCGTTTAGACCACAAAAAAACTTACAAGAGGAAAACCGACTTTTTCAAGATAAAATTCATCAATTTCAAATGGCGATAAAATCGCAAGTAAACACCGCACAATAAACGTTAATATACCATTGGAAAGATCTCGTCGAGAGCTATCAAAATTGTTCTGGTCACATGATCACCAAATGTCAAGGTCACGATATACGACCCTTTAAAGTATTCATATTTTTCAACCGGAATTAAATAAAAAGCAAAATCAAAATTCAAAAATCGGTTCTCAAATATTATTTAGCAATCGATAGTAGATACCATAGATATCAAATTTACACAAATTGGATTACACCCTGAGGCCCCATTTCGATTTATTGAAAATTACGGACAGTTACTATAGAAGAAAGTACAACATTTTCAAATATTAAAAAGCGCGATGTTGGCATGCTAGAGGTAGTAAGAAATGATAAATGTATTCTGACACTGCATATGACTCACTACCACAGTCAGATATAATCGGGCGGCCTTTAGGGATTTTATTCGAGATAAACCACTCCTTGGTTGGATTCTTCTGGATTTTAGGCAAAGTGTACAAATGTCTTTCGCGACAATCAGGTTTGGCAGACAGATAGTCATATTGTTTCTGTTTGAGATAACTAGTTTTGACTAAATCGGCAAGAATATTATTAATCATGTTAGCAGTTTCTTTGAAAATTGGTTTCGGTAAAATGGCATAATGTTTAGGATTATTCAGTTGATTCTCTGCTTCTGAAACGTAATCCTCCCTATTCAGAATGACACAACATGAACCTTTGTCACTCTTTTTAATAACAATGCGAGGTTCTGATGCAGTGCGTAACAGTTTTGATTTTACGCCTAAAACTGTGCCGCAAAGTATCGTAACAGAAACATAATTTTCTATCATAATTAACTGGATATAGATCGCCCAAACGCAAAGCATATTCGACAGATCGCTTCAACTCACATTGCAATCAACAACAGTTGAAGGGAGCAAACTACCTTTATCGTTTAGACCACAAAAAAAAACTTACAAGCGGAAAACCGACTTTTTCAAGATCAAATTCATCAACTTCAAATGACGATAAAACCGGAAGTAAACACCGTACAATAAACGTTAATATACCATTGGAAAGATCTCGTCGAGAGCTATCAAAATTGTTCTGGTCACACGATCACCAAAGGTCAAGGTCACGATATACGACCCTTTAAAGTATTCATATTTTTCAACCGGAAATAAATAAAAAGCAAAATCAAAATTCAAAAATCGGTTCTCAAATATTATTTAGCAATCGATAGTAGATACCATAGATATCAAATTTACACAAATTGGATTACACCCTGAGGCCCCATTTCGATTTATTGAAAATTACGGACAGTTACTATAGAAGAAAGTACAAAATTTTCAAATATTAAAAAGCGCAATTTTGATTGTAATATCTAGTATTATATATCATTACAAAGGGCAGATGAACACTAGTAAAATTCAATAAGAATTTTTGGTATATGTAAATTAGGTCACGTGTCAGAGCTCTTTGAAGATAAAAATCGTAATTTTCAATCGGCTATAAAACCGGAAGTTAACAGTGCAAAGCACAAATATCACTGGATAGATATCATCATGAGCAACAAATTTTTTTCAAGCCACAAGGTCACCAAAGGTCAAGGTCACGAAATAGGACCATTTAAAATTTTTGACATGACCGAAAAATTTTAACCGGAAATAAAAGAAAAGCAAAATCGAAATTAAAAAATCGGCTTGCAATTTTCTTTTCGCAATCGATTGTGATATCCAGAAAAATCAAAATTATGAAAAGCGCTTTATACCCTGAGGCCCCATTTTGAATTTTACAAAAGTTTGACATATCAATATGGCGGCTACACTGTTACATCCGGGTCGGATATCATGATTCGAAGTTTTTTGTATGACCATTTGTAACATTACGCAAAAAAGAATATTTGAAATATCTTCAAAATTTCGGAAGTTGAATTTTATATTTTAGAAGTGAATATCGTCAAAACCGGAAGTGATATCGAAAGTCAAAATTGTCGATTTTTTCAATTGCTATATTGTCGTCATTAGCGCGAAGTAATAAACAGTAAAGTTTGAGCAATATCAAAAAAAAAAAAAATCGAAAAAGAGCCATTGGCCACTACTCATTTCCGGTTGGTCAAAATTGTGCCAATTTACATTTAACAAATAACTGTCAAATATTTTGACTACAAAACAGCAACAGACAGTCTGTGGCATGTTCCTTTCTTAGAAAACAAGCGAAGGTAAAATTCGAAAAAAAAAAAAAAAAAATAGTCATTTGCAAAACAAAGCAGTGCGTTCGAAGAACGCACTGCAAAAAAAAAACTAGAGCCGTAAGTGCAACGGCGCGGAAGCAGTGCGTTGCATCCTAGTAGAATGATACATATAATATTTCATTATATCTATTAGAAAAGTTTCATGAAACCAGAGTATTTTTACAGATTTTTCTTCTAATGTTGTGTTGTTTATTACAAGAATATATACCTCTTACGTTTCTTTTAAAACTTTTCACTGGTCAACGATACAATTCTAACACATTTTTAAATTTCTTTTTTAAAAAATTTGAAAATTACTTTTGTAGAATTGATTTTTTTGTGTGGAATTGGATTAGTCTCTTCAATATTTAGAAATTTTGAAATATAGGAATCCATGTTCCAACCATTTAAGAAAATTCCTGGCATTCGGTTTTGTGTTATTGTCCTATTTGCAATATTCAAATGGCTATAAAAACGGATGTAAACATCGTACAATAAAATCAAAGACACCATGTGATAGATGTTGTCAAGGGCTGTGACTTTTGTTCAGGCGACATAGTAACCACGTGTCGAGGCCACGAGATATGAGCCTTACAAGTTTTGAAAATTGCCTGTAAAACCGAAAAGAGGTGTTGGACATCATAGATCAAAACATGAATTGACATTATAGATCAATGACGTTTGACCTTGAAAAGTTCAAGGTCATCAAAGATGAAGGTCAAAAATTGTCTATTGTAAAACCTCTTCCTTTTTTAAAAGTAAAAAGCCCAAACAGATTTATCTTTCTGCGATATTGGCCAAACTAGTAACCTATTTTCCTGCAAAATATTATTAGTAAAAAAAGTATACTTTGCAAGTTATGATAAATTACAAATAGATAATATATATGTAAATCTAACCCGGATGTGCCACGCCCACCCCCAAAATTTTGCTATATCTGCTATCTTGTGTACAATGTTAAATGATGTTCAAAATTTCAAGCATCTACAATTATTAGATCATGAGATATTCATTGTTATACGTCAAAAGTTTAAGTTTATACGGCAAAAACCAAATTACGCACAGTTACTACAGACATTAGTGTAAAATTTTAAAATTCTAAAAAGCGCATTATTGATCAATATATCAAGTGTGATATATCTTCAGAAAGGCGAAATCACACACATTAAGGAAATAAGATAAATTTTTTCGTATGATAATTAGGTCACGTGACAGAGCTCTTTAAAGATAAAAATTGCTCTAGAACCGGAAGTTAACTTCGCGTGACAAAAGTAAATATATTTTTAGATAGATCTTGTCAGGGGCCATAAAATTTGTGCAGGTCACAAGGTCACCAAAGGTCAAAGTAACTAGATATATGCCTTAACAGTTTTAACAATTACTGAAAAAATATAACCGGAAATTAAAAAAAAACAAAGCCGAAATTCAAAAATCGGCTTCCAAAATTTTCTTAGCAATCGATTGCAGATTCTATAGACACTATCATCACACACATCGGCTGTACCCCTAAAGCCCCATTTTGAGTTTTATAAAAATTAGGCGTATCCTATTAGGCGTCTGACCCTATACTTCCGGGTCAAATTTATTCATTTCAACATGTTTATGGGGACAACTCTAACTAATTGCAAAAAGAATTTTTCAAATATCTGCAAAATTCCGGAAGTTGAAATTTCAACTTTACGAGCGAATAACTCCAAAACCGGAAGTGATATCGAAACTTCTGAAAATTAATCTTAGTTTGCAATCAAAAATATCTAACTATCTGTAAGATTTCATATCGATCGAAATAAAATTGTAGAAGTTAGAAAAAAGTGAAAAACCTCAAAAATTGAAATTAAAAAAGTCAGCAACAAAAGTTTAAATTTTAGAATTTTTTAATTGCTAAATTATAGCCGTTAGCGCGAACTTATTAACAAACAAAAATTGATTAAAATCCGATCAAAATTGGAGCCGAAAATTAGCAAAAACTTAAAAAATGGATTTTGTTCTACGTCATTTCCGGTTGGAAAAAAATGCATGAAAACACATTCATCAGATTTAGTCTTGCGGCATTAGCATGAGAAATGTTAACAGTATTTATGTGGCATGTATAGTTTTGGCTGGGCGCTCTGATCAGAATTCGAAAAAAAAAACTAGATCCACAGGCTTCGCGAGGTTCTGATGCAGTGCGTAACAGTTTTGATTTTACGCTTAAAACTGTGCAGCAAAGTATCGTAACAGTAACATAATTTCCTATCATAATTAAATGGATATACATCGCCCAAACGCAAAGCATATTCGACAGATCGCTTCAACTCACATTGCATTCGACAACAGTTGAAGGGAGCAAACTACCTTTATCGTTTAGACCACACAAAAAACTTACAAGCGGAAAACCGACTTTTTCAAGATAAAATTCATCAATTTCAAATGGCGATAAAATCGGAAGTAAACACCGTACAATAAACGTGAATATACCATTGGAAAGATCTCGTCGAGAGCTATCAAAATTGTTCTGGTCACATGATCACCAAATGTCAAGGTCACGATATACGACCCTTTAAAGTATTCATATTTTTCAACCGGAAATAAATAAAAAGCAAAATCAAAATTCAAAAATCGGTTCTCAAATATTAATTAGCAGATACCATAGATGTAGTAGATAGTAGATACCATAGATATCAAATTTACACAAATTGGATTACACCCTGAGGCCCCATTTCGATTTATTGAAAATTACGCACAGTTACTATAGAAGAAAGTACAAAATTTTCAAATATTAAAAAGCGCAATTTTGATTGAAATATCTAGTGTTATATATCATTACAAAGGGCAGATGAACACTAGTAAAATTCAATAAGAATTTTTGGTGTATGTAAATTAGGTCACGTGTCAGAGCTCTTTGAAGATAAAAATCGTAATTTTCAATCCGCTATAAAACCGGAAGTAAACATTGCACAGCACAAAAGAGTATATCACTGGATAGATATCATCAAGAGCAAAAAATTTTGTTCAGGCCACAAGGTAACCAAAGGTCAAGGTCACGAAATAGGAGCCTTTGAAATTTTGGACATTACCGAAAAATTTTAACCGGAAATAAAAGAAAAGCAAAATCGAAATTCAAAAATCATATGACATATCAATATGGCGACCACTCTGTTACATCCGGGTCGGATTTTTTGATTTGAAGTTTTTTGTATGGCTATTGGTAACATATTGCAAAAAGAATTTTTGAAATATCTTCAAAATTCCGGAAGTTGAATTTTATATTTTAGGAGCGAATAGCGTCAAAACCGAAAGTGATATCAAAATTTTGAAAATTTGTTTATGTTCGCAATGAAAGTGTCTATTACTCTGTAAGTTTTCAGATTGATCGAAATAGAATTGCAGAAGTTAGAAAAAAGGTTAAAAAACTCAAAAAATGTGAACTCAAAAAGTCAAAATTTTCGATTTTTTCAATTGCTATCTTGTAGTCATTAGCGCGAAGTAATAAACAGTAAAGTTTGAGCAAATTCAAACGAGTATTAAAGTTGATTAATGGAAAAAATTGAAAAAGAGCCATTGTCCACGGCTCATTTCCTGTTGGTCAAAATGGTGCCAATTTACATTTAACAAATAATGGACCACTATTTTGACTAGCAAACAGTAACAGACAGTCTGTGGTATGTTGCCTTATTAAAAAACAAGCGAAGGTAAAATTCGAAAAAAAAAACTAGATCCACAGGCTTCGCGAGGTTCTGATGCAGTGCGTAACAGTTTTGATTTTACGCTTAAAACTGTGCCGCAAAGTATCGTAACAGTAACATAATTTCCTGTCATAATTAACTGGATATAAATCGCCCAAACGCAAAGCATATTCGACAGATCGCTTCAACTCACATTGTATTCAACAACAGTTGAAGGGAGCAAACTACCTTTATCGTTTAGACCACAAAAAAACTTACAAGTGTAAAATCGACTTTTGAAGATAAAATTCATCAATTTCAAATGGCGATAAAATCGGAAGTAAACACAGTATAATAAACGTTAATATACCATTGCAAAGATCTCGTCGAGAGCTATCAAAATTGTGCTGGTCACATGATCACCAAAGGTCAAGTTCACGATATACGACCCTTTAAAGTATTCATATTTTTCAACCGGAAATAAATAAAAAGCAAAATCAAAATTCAAAAATCGGTTCTCAAATATTATTTAGCAATCGATAGTAGATACCATAGATATCAAATTTACACAAATTGGATTACACCCTGAGGCCCCATTTCGATTTATTGAAAATTACGCACAGTTACTATAGAAGAAAGTACAACATTTTCAAATATTAAAAAGCGCAATTTTGATTGAAATATCTAGTGTTATATATCATTACAAAGGGCAGATGAACACTAGTAAGATTCAATATGAATTTTTGGTGTATGTAAATTAGGTCACGTGTCAGAGCTCTTTGAAGATAAAAATCGTAATTTTCAATCCGCTATAAAACCGGAAGTAATTATTGCACAGCACAAATGAGTAAATCACTGGATAGATATCATATCAAGAGCAACAAATTTTGTTCAGGCCACAAGGTAACCAAAGGTCAAGGTCACGAAATAGGAGAATTTGAAATTTTGGACATTACCGAAAAATTTTAACCGGAAATAAAAGAAAAGCAAAATCGAAATTAAAAAATCGGCTTCCAAATTTCTTTTCGCAATCAATTGTGATATCCAGATATACCAAAATTATGAAAAGCGCTCTATACCCTGAAGCCCCATTTTGAATTTTACAGAAGTTTGACATATCAATATGGCGGCTACTCTGTTACAACCGGGTCGGATTTTTTGATTTGAAGTTTTTTGTATGGCTATTTGTAACATATTGCAAAAAGAATTTTTGAAATATCTTCAAAATTCCGGAAGCTGAATTTTATATTTTAGAAGTGAAGTGATATCAAAATTTTGAAAATTTGTTTATGTTCGCAATGAATGTGTCTATTACCTTGTAAGTTTTCAGATTGATCGAAATAGAATTGCAGAAGTTAGAAAAAAGGTTAAAAAACTCAAAAATTGGAGCTAAAAAAGTCAGCGACAAAAGTCAAAATTGTCGATTTTTTTAATGGTAATAAACAGTACAGTTTGAGCAAATTCAGACGAGTATTAAAGCTGATTAATGGAAAAAATTGAAAAAGAGCCATTGTCCACGGCTCATTTCCGGTTGGTCAAAATGGTGCCAATTTTAACAAATAATTGTCCACTATTTTGACTACAAAACAGCAACAGACAGTCTGTGGCATGTTCCCTTCTTAGAAAACAAGCGAAGGTAAAATTCGAAAAAAAAACTAGAGCTGTAATTGCAACGGCGCTGAAGCAGTGCGTTGCATCCTGGTAGAATGATGCATAGTATATTTCATTTCACCAAGGTTAATCACTTATATGAAATTAAAACGAGTGGAAATATATAGATAGGTTAAGAATGTTAACCATACCAGATAATAAAAAAGATAAATTTATATTGAGAGATTTTGATATGATATTGGAAACGGAAACTCCACCATCAATAAATATTATTGGAAATCCAGAACCACAAAAAGAAACAAACACTTATGAGTTTGACTTTGAATTATTAAAACTATATTTTGTTGATAATGATATATTTACCTCAATTGATATTCATAAAAGTCAACAAAAACAAAATTTTTTAATAAGAGATGATGCATATGTTAATATATCAATCTCTATTAGAAAACCAAAATTTTCAGTTCATCTGAATAAGATTAATGATTCGAAAAAACAAATATCGTTAGTATCTGTTCAAGTTGTTATTAATAAACACATAGCAGCTTTATCAGAAGTTCACTTAATTTAATTACCTAAAAAATGGAACTCGAAAGTAGACAACAATATATGATAGAAAAACAAAACGAACTAAAAGAAAAACTAAAACAATTTAACAAATGTAGAAAAACATGGAGTGGAATCGATTCTGTTTTCAAAACATTAAGTACAGTTTTAACAGTAGGGATAACGGTGGCAACAGCCGTAACCGGTGGATTAATACTTCCAATAATTGTCCCAACTGTATTAGCCGCGTTCACTGCCGTTCAAACTTCATCTTGTGGTTTGATTACTTTAGGTTTTATATCAAAAAAAGAAAGCTCATTATAAAAGGAAAACAGAAATTTTAAATACATATCTTAATAAATTATTCATTTTTTTCGAAAGATCGAGAGAAGACAAGAACATAACAGTTGAAGAATTAGAAAAATTCAATGAAATTTTAGATAAATTTAATGTAGAAATATCATCAATAAAAGTTAAAAATTCCTAGATAGTTGCTTTAAAGATATGAATAAAATTGAAATTTTAGACGATGAAAAATTCATATCAAATAAACTTTTTTCCGATGTTATTAACCTTATCTCTGATGAATTTATAACATTTAAAGGTCAAATTGAAATAAATGGAGAGATAACTCAAGATGGAGGATATAAACAAGGCATGCAATTTGTAGGTTTTAATGCCAAAACTTTTCGCAATTTCTTCGCAACAGTGGATATCAAATCGGATGCTTCTGATTGGTATTTCACAGGAATTATAATTTTTCGTAAAAACAATTTCAAAGAAATAAAAAAAACAAAAAATGGTAGTGGTGTTACCCTACTCAAAAAAATTAATGAATATAGCGGTATAAATTGTTATATACCGAGCGATGGATACTGCTTTGTAAAGTGCGTTAATCGTGTTTTAAACGAAGACTACGCGAGAGATTTGCAAGATTTCATCAACAGTTTTTCAAAATCAAACAGAAAAGGAGTTATGACATCTGCTAGAATCTGCGAATTCAATAATTTAATACTTATTTTCAAATTTATATGCCCAAACATAGACATTTTCAACCAAAGAAAGTATCCGAAGAATTAGATTGGGTATTTTATTTACACAAAGAACATTTCTGTTTGATAAGAAGAAATAACAAAACCTTAGGCATTAAAGAAATAGAAGATAATTACGATGAAAATGTATGGAGATGATAATGCGGTAACGCAAGTTTCACCTCTAAAACTAAACGTTTTTCCAACCATTCCCGATGATTGTTTATACGCATGGGATTGCGAAACCTATAACGAAAATAAAGCCATACCTTATTCTTGCACGTTAATTAATTTAGAAAATTAAGTAAAATGTTAAACAGAATAAATAATCTCTTTCCAGATTTAAAGCCCACAGATCCCATTCCAGAAGAATTTTACAACAAACTCATGACTAATATAGTAGAAATATTTGTAGGTACAGATTGCATCGATCAAATGTTACAACGTTTAGGAAAAACAGATAAAAAAATAACATTAATTGCTCATAACGCTAACGGTTTGATAACTGGATCATGATCAAAAACGTAAAAAAAACTAACACAATGTCCTTTAAAAACGCCCAGAAGAATTCTGTCTCTACCTTAACTAATTCATTCACCGATAAAGATTTACAGAAAAAATGGAAAAGACAAAAAGAAATAAAGGGTAACTGTAATTATTTGCAAAATATTAATTTCATATGTTCCTATCAACATGAATCATCTAGTTTGGCAGCATGGGGAAATTCATCTAATCTACCAATGAATAACCATTCCTCGACACTTGAAAAAGGATAATATTTCGAAAACCGGTTCGTGTCAATTGCGTAGTTTTTTGTTTTACTTGTTATAATTTTTCACAACATTGTTAGCGTTATTTATCACCTAAATATATATTTTTGCATTTTTCATCATAACTTTCATCTTACTTTATATATCCCCAAACCCATTTTGACTTATTTGCATAATTTGATCCCCACATTTTCACGCTAGCATATACAGTTTCCTCCTGTTACATCCGCTGTACATTTCCTTTCTAACCTCAAGTTATTTTCATTATGCTCCCCAACTACAACAACCACTGGCAAGAAGCCAGACATAGAAACACTAATCGTCAACCAAACCAATATCACGTACCCTACAACGGCCCTGTCGACCTCTACCGACCACCAACCAACCCATCCAGCTATATCCCACCCCATCGCCGACCTACTTACAACACAGCCTACCAATCAAGAGGTAACCATCGACCTGACCAACAACGGAAACGACTACCAGCCCACCGACGCCAACCAGTCCCCACTCATAAGGAGGAAGAACCCTTTGTGAAGGTGTTCTTCCAAGTTTTGCAATGCCTTTGACAATCCTTACCCTTCAACAGCAAGGCCAACCAGCGTTTACCTTCAAACGCAAAGTCTATGAGTTGGATAGTTTTATCCGTCCAGCAATGAAAACATCAGCTGTTGACGCGAATATTAGATCCCTCAGTCCAGTATCAACAGCGCAACAATCTTACCACCCTACGAAGAAGAATTCGAACCAGTTGATAATCTTCATTGGTCTCCAGAAACAGCAAACAGCATTTATTTGTTTTGGATACACCAGCTTCAAGCATCGAGTAAGTCTTTAAACTAATTACTGGGGATAAAAATACTGAGAGGCCACCGCTAGGCCAAACTGTAGTTAACTTGAACCACAAAATTCTCACACACCTTCAGCATTCAATCTTAGACCGTGGACTTAAATTTATTCCCACACCAAAGATAGCTAACTTGAATTATCTCCGACCATCCATTGAACGATTTCAACGAAATCTTAGCTGCACATATTTTTTTCGAAACCACCCCCCACGTGGTGCTAGAACAATGTTTATTCCGAAATCCACGTGGACCCCCCTCAGGCCGCCATCCATCCTGAAATATTGAAAGCATTTGCGAGTATGAATAGCCAAACTGTGAACCTTTCCATAACACACGAAAAGCCTAATCTCACACGAGTGGAGCGTGAAGCGTTAAACGTACTTAAGAAAGACGATAGCATTGTTATTAAAAAGAGTGACAAAGGTTCATGTTGTGTCATTCTTAATAGGGAGGATTACGTTTCAGAAGCAGAGAATCAACTGAATAATCCTAAACATTATGCCATTTTACCGAAACCAATTTTCAAAGAAACTGCTAACATGATTAACAATATTCTTGCCGATTTAGTCAAAACTAGTTATCTCAAACAGAAACAATATGACTATCTATCTGCCAAACCTGATTGTCGCGAGAGACATTTGTACACTTTGCTTAAAATCCATAAGAATCCAACCAAGGAGTGGTTTATCTCGAATAAAATCCCTAAAGGCCGCCCGATTATATCTGACTGTGGTAGTGAGTCATATGCAGTGTCAGAATACATACAGAATACATTTCTTACTACCTCTAGCATGTCAACATCGCGCCTACCTTAAAGACACAACCGATTTTGTCAATAAAATAAAAAATCTTAGAGTTCCCTCTAATACTATTTTAATTTCTATCGACGTTTCTTCTATGTATACCAATATCGATAACACTTCTGGTTTAACGGCAGTTCGTAAAGCTTTTAATAGAAACCCAGATCCAAACAGACCCGACGATGCAATTCTACAGCTTTTAGAGATTTGTCTTAGTCGAAACGATTTCACATTTAATGGTAAAACATATTTACAAACTTCAAGGCAGCAATGGGCAAACGATTCCCACCCTTCGCACGCAAACCTGTTCATGGCAGAGTGGGAACGTGAGGTGTTGCCCCTCTGTCCATTTGACCCACTTTTTTACGGACGCTTTTTGGATGACATTTTTATGGTTTGGGAATTCTTTGAAATTCTCAACAACCACCATCCTTCTATCAAACTAACCGCAAACGTGAGTGACAAAAGCATAGACTTTCTCGATACCACAGTCTTTAAGGGAGATTCCATAGCAGAAACAAATAAACTGGATATTAAAGTGTATTTCAAAGAAACAGATACTCATCAACTCTTGCACAAGAGCTCCTTTCACCCAAAAGATTCCTTTTCTGGTATAATTAAGTCACAAGTACCTCCAGGTTTAAGAAGTGCTCCATGTTTGTCCAGTAGATGCAAAACATGTCCCTTTATATCAGAAACTTATTATTTTGTAAGCAACTCTACGAATAAAAGGTACCCGATCCAGGAACATCTAACATGTGAACATTCGAATGTAATATATTTAATTTCATGCAAGAAATGCCCCAAACAATATGTAGGAGAAACTAAGAATAATTTACGAACTCGCTTTAATGCTCATAGGTCAGACATCAAATTAAAGAAAGACAAGCCTGTTTCTAATCATTTCAACCTCGACGACCATTCAATAGAGGATCTCGCCCTAATCCCAATTGAGCGTTTAGAAATTGACTTGCCCGAAGATGAAACTACCAAATTCCGTCAATCTAGGGAAGCCCATTGGATTGAGACATTGAATACAGCAAGACCTATAGGACTAAATATTCATCATAATGTAGGCATAGCACCTTTTGTTGTCCCGTTTAATACAACCAGCAATCGAGCAAGCAAGATAGTTCATGCCCACTATAAGAGCCTTCAAGAGAAATTCCCCCATGTCTATAAGCAGAAAATGATAGTTGCATATTCAAAATATAAGAACTTAAATGATAATATTGTTCATAGTAAACTAAAAACAATCAGTACATTACAGATACTATACTTCTCGCCCATCGGGCGAGTTATATTTTCTAATTTCAGATCAGAATAAGAACAGAAGAAAACCCAATATCAAGACCCTTAATCCTAATTTCTAAATAAAGTGTCTGCTCCACCCTAGGCCTGTACATTTGGGAGAATCAAACCCTCCCTTCCCAGAAATCTAATTATTTGCAAAATATTAATTTCATATGTTCCTATCAACACGAATCATCTAGTTTGGCAGCATGGGGAAATTCATCTAATCTACCAATGAATTTGAGAAAGATTGAGGATGTTAATATTGCAAAATACACTAAAGATAATTGGGAATCTTTAAGACACGAATGGGAACCTTACGCAAAAAGAGAAACGTCATGTCTCGGAGCTTGTGTGATAAAATACAATCAAGCAATGAAAGAAGTTGTATTTCAGAATATTTCCAATAATCTAACGGCTCCTTCTTTATCTTTAAAGGGTTGGTATTATTTATATCATTACGATAAAGAAATGATTGAAGAAGAATGGTATGAAACTACTAGAATGGTTCCGAAACACACCGAAAAAGAAAACGTAGAAAAAGTTTACTCACATACTCACCCTTTTATAAGATATTTCATCAGACAAAGTATTAAAGGAGGAAGAGTTTCGGCAAATCGAAAATCATTTGAAACGAATAAAAGGGATGAAATTTGTAATATATTAAAGGAATACAATGCAAGTGACACTGATAATATAATTGATTTATTCAAAGAATATAGCGCTAGCACGAAAAATAAAACGGAGGTTCATTCGAGACTTAAAAAAATAAAATGTACTAAACTAATGGCATTTGACGCTAACGGTTTATACGCTTCCGCCATGTCGGATTTAGATAGCGAATATCTGAGAGCGGAAAGTGGTAGACCATTTCTACCGGAAGAAAATAAAGAATTTGTCGAGCTCTTTAATGAACAGAAATTCAGACCTAGAACTCCTTTTTTAAAAGTCTGGTTTGAATATCCCAAAAACATGTTCTTCCAACCCATACCAGCTAAAGATATAATCACTTTCACGAATAAAGAAGGTAAAAAGGAAACTGGCACTAAAATCAGATTCAGAAATGGTTTCTGTCACGACGTTTTAACATTGGTTGATATTCAAGAAATAGTGAAAGCCGGTGGACGAAATATTAAAATATTAGATGGTATAGTTTACGAAGAAAATTTTAAAACTCCACCCTATAGAGATTATATTTTAATTTTGAGAGATCTAAGAAATAAATATAAACGAGAAGGTAATATCGTAGGTAGTAATTGCATGAAATTATTAGGCAATTCGTTGTATAGTAAATCTATTCAAAAGGATATAAATACATCGAGACATTTATGGAATGAAGCGACTTTAAAATCCAACTTCGATTCACACGTCAAAAGCTATGAAAAAGTAAATGATAGTCAATATATAGTTGAGATGAATGAAGAAGAAAAAGAATGTATTCCTCCTAAATCTACACGACTAACACCTAGTCATTTGGGATGATTCGTTTTATCTCACAGTAAAAAAATAATGAATAATTTTATTCGCGTGATAGATGGATTTTATAAGCCTGAAATATACTATACGGATACCGATAGTTTATACATTTCGTCTAGCAATTGGGATAAATTAAATGAAGTTGGGTTGGTGTCCGAAAATGATTATTGTAAAGGAAAGAATGATTACGGTGATGGTGGAATTATATTTGGTTTATATTTAGCGCCAAAAGTTAAATACAATATCATTCTAACTTCCGATGGTGTTTTAAAAGAAAAGAAAACGTTTAAGGGTTACTCTAAAGATAAGATATCCGTAGAAGATTATATTCGATTAGCTAGTGGATTCGATGTAACGAATGAATTTAAGAAACCTTGGGTAAAAAGTTTCACCAATGGAGTAGTTATTCCAAAGGATGATGATAAACAAAAGAAAGCTTTTAGATGTAATCTAAATCTCGTTAAGAGAAAAGCATCAAACAGTGAAGGAATCATGTATCCTTACAACGACGGAAAAGAATTGAACATAGATGAAAACTACGAATTTGATGATTTCGATTACCTTACTATTCAAGAAGAGAATGAAGAGTGTTAATTTTTTTGTTTTCAATGAAGTTGAATAACAATTTTCTCGTTACCAAAAAATTTTTACCATCTTTAATTTCCAGATTTATATCTTTAATCATAAAGGAATTAAGTGGTAAATACGTCGTTTGAAATGGTTTCTCTATTATTCTATATCCTGAATGTTGGAAGACTGTAAATAATCTGACGTTTGTATTTATTGAAAAATCCACCGTTTATCAAATTGCAATGTATATTTATGACATCGATATCATTCTCGACATTAGCTTTGTGTGGTGCTAAAGTGGATTGGGTGTATACTCGATTATCAAATCCTAGTAACGTATTCAATGAATTTTCTATGTTGAAATCAACTTCCTCCATATTCAGATAGATATTTGTTAATTGCTATGTATTCGTAGCTTCCTGGTAGTAAACTTATGGTTTTGAACGTAACTCCATTATCTGTTGATATTTTTATTTGGTTATTTTTTTCGTTGATATTTCTAATGGAATTGTAAACATAGAAATACTTTAATCCCAATTCATATTCTTGATTGCGATCGAGTTCGTACTCATAATCTAGAGATAATTTAATGTCTGATTTATTTGAGGTGATGACGAATAGTTGTTCTTTATTTGACATTTTTAATCACGCTTTTATAATCATTTTTATCTATGATACCTTTCTTTAGGAGTCTTTTTAATATACAATTCACTTCATTATATTGTGTGCGATCGATGACCTTCTTTCATTGCCTCTAATATTACTCGTAATCTATTAAGCAATTCTTCGTTGTTGTCGGATAAAAACGTCATACCTTGTCCAGTAGCTATCTCCTCTTCCAATTCGTCTATTTGTTCTGTGATTCATAATCATCTGATTCCTCATCTTCATCATCAACTTCATCATCTTCATCAACTTCATATTCATGAGCAATAAGTTTTTTTATATGTACATCAACGTCATCCAATATTTTTGTTTTGCGCTTAGTCCTTATCATATTCAGAAATTTTAATTATTGTTCTAAATCCTTGCGTTTGGCAATCTTAAAATGCCTGCCATTCATTAAATCTAATAATCCTTCTGTTGTTGTAAATATAAAGTTTTTTGTGTCGATTTCGAATAAAGGGTAAACATTTTTAAATTTTATTCTATATCCATTAAACAATAACCCATCATGATCAACAATTGGTGAAATGCCCTTTGGTAATTTTGGTTTTCGGGGAAGGGAGGGTTTGATTCTCCCAAATGTACAGGCCTAGGGTGGAGCAGACACTTTATTTAGAAATTAGGATTAAGGGTCTTGATATTGGGTTTTCTTCTGTTCTTATTCTGATCTGAAATTAGAAAAAATAACTCGCCCAATGGGCGAGAAGTATAGTATCTGTAATGTACTGATTGTTTTTAGTTTACTATGAACAATATTATCATTTAAGTTCTTTTTTTTTGAATATGCAACTATCATTTTCGGCTTATAGACATGGGGGAATTTCTCTTGAAGGCTCTTATAGTGGGCATGAACTATCTTGCTTGCTCGATTGCTGGTTGTATTAAACGGGACAACAAAGGGTGCTATGCCTACATTATGATGAATATTTAGTCCTATAGGTCTTGCTGTATTCAATGTCTCAATCCAATGGGCCTCCCTAGATTGACGGAATTTGGTAGTTTCATCTTCGGGCAAGTCAATTTCTATACGCTCAATTGGGATTAGGGTGAGATCGTCTATTGAATGGTCGTCGAGGTTGAAATGATTAGAAACAGGCTTGTCTTTCTTTAATTTGATGTCTGACCTATGAGCATTAAAGCGAGTTCGTAAATTATTCTTAGTTTCTCCTACATATTGTTTGGGGCATTTCTTGCATGAAATTAAATATATTACATTCGAATGTTCACATGTTAGATGTTCCTGGATCGGGTACCTTTTATTCGTAGAGTTGCTTACAAAATAATGAGTTTCTGATATAAAGGGACATGTTTTGCATCTACTGGACAAACATGGAGCACTTCTTAAACCTGGAGGTACTTCGGCATAAAGTCTGTTTTTAGCTGCTATCTGTGCTAAGGTGGAATTTTTTATGTTTCGTAAAAATCGTTTAGAGTACCCACGCTCTTTCAGTTTTGAGAAAACAATCGTACAAGCTTGGTTGAAATCAGAAGATCTTGTACAAATTCGATGAAATCGTAAAACTTGTGACTTAATTATACCAGAAAAGGTATGTTTTGGGTGAAAGGAGCTCTTGTGCAAGAGTTGATGAGTATCAGTTTCTTTGAAATACACTTTAATATCCAGTTTATTTGTTTCTGCTATGGAATCTCCCTTAAAGACTGTGGTATCGAGAAAGTCTATGCTTTTGTCACTCACGTTTGCGGTTAGTTTGATAGAAGGATGGTGGTTGTTGAGAATTTCAAAGAATTCCCAATTCAACTAACACAAAAGTTAGTGTTGTTGTAGAATTGCATCGTCGGGTCTGTTTGGATCTGGGTTTCTATCAAAAGCTTTACGAACTGCCATTAAACCAGTAGTGTTATCGATATTGGTATACATAGAAGAAACGTCGATAGAAATTAAAATAGCATTAGAGGGAACTCAAAGATTTTTTTATTTCATTGACAAAATCGGTTGTGTCTTTAAGGTAGGCGCGATGTTGGCATGCTAGAGGTAGTAAGAAATGATCAATGTATTCTGACACTACCACAGTCAGATATAATCGGGCGGCCTTTAGGGATTTTATTTGGAGATAAACCACTCCTTGGTTGAATTTTTATGGATTTTAGGCAAAGTGTACAAATGTCTCTCGCGACAATCAGGTTTGGCAGACAGATAGTCATATTGTTTCTGTTTGAGATAACTAGTTTTGACTAAATCGGCAAGAATATTATTAATCATGTTAGCAGTTTCTGTGAAAATTGGTTTCGGTAAAATGGCAATGTTAAGGATTATTCAGTTGATTCTCTGCTTCTGAAACGAAACGTAACGACACAACATGAACCTTTGTCACTCTTTTTAATAACAATGCTATCGTCTTTCTTAAGTAAGTTTAACGCTTCACGTTCCACTCGTGTGAGATTAGGCTTTTCGTGTGTTCACTGTTTGGCTATTCATACTCGCAAATGCTTTCAATATTTCAGGATGGATGGCGGCCTGAGGGGGTGTCCACGTGGATTTAGGAAAAAACATTGTTCTAGCACCACGTGGGGGGTGGTTTCGAAAAAAATATGTGCAGCTAAGATTTCGTTGAAATCGTTCAATGGATGGTCGGAGATAATTCAAGTTAGCTATCTTTGGTGTGGGAATAAACTTAAGTCTACGGTCTAAGATTGAATGCTGAAGGGGTGTGAGAATTTTGCGGCTCAAGTTAACTACAGTTTGGCCTAGCGGTGGCGTCTCAGTATTTGCAGTGTGTATCCGACGTGATGCAGCGGCGAAAGCTTTAAAATTCATATTGAGATTTTGAGGTGTTAGAAACGATTAAACTGTCTTTAGTGACTAAAGTACAAATTTTCTCATATTAAAGTAATTTTATTAGTTTGAATTATCATTTTATTGCCCAGAACAAAAAATTGGTACTGCCCGGGTTGGGGCCCTGACTGAATACCTTACAATATGAATAACACATGTATATACAATTAATTACACGCTTCTCATTCACTCACTCATTCACAAATTAATCAAATCATCATAAATATGGAAATACCGACAAAAGCGGGAGTATACTAATCTTTGAGGATTATTTTTAATTTTAAAGACTTATAAAGAATATGTTGTAATTCATCTGTAGAGAGAATTTCACATATTATTAACCTTATTTTTTCATCGTTCATCTCAATGTACCTCTTTACTTCTACAATACATCTAGGAAAGCAGGGCTTAGATTTGTTCATATGGTTTTTGTATATTAATTCTTTAACAACTAATAATATATTAACCAGTTCAAAATTTCCACTGTTTTTTCCAAAAAGAATGTCTTCAATGGAAATGAAACTTTCACATACACAAACCTACAAGACAATAAGACAAAATTAATAAAAAATTAAACATTTAACCCAATAATAGTTTCAGGTTACTTTTTGACAATGTGCTCATTCTGACTGTTTGGCAATTGTTTGAGAACTACTTATGAATTAGCCTTAATTTGCTAGGCTTTGATTAGTATTAACAATTTTCCTTTATAACATGTTCTTCCTATTTACAAATATACATTTTCTAAATTTTAATTTTGGTTGACAATATGCTTCTCCCATCCAATTCCAGATCACATGACTTTACATCAAATATAAAGCATTTAAAGTGTGATGAATCCGGAATACAAATCATGTTTAACAAATTATTATTTATAAATTAATGTTTATGATTTCTGATATTATAAGATTTATAAAGACCTTTAGGATAAAAAAAAAGTCCAAACATAAAATTTGAAGCAATCGTCAATCAAAATGTTTTTTTTAGCAATCTTTTCCTAATGTAGCCTCATAGCATACATGTAAATGTATATAATGTTATAACTTACATTACATCAGTTTTTATCAATATTATGGCTGCAAAATGTAAATATTGTACCAATCCAAGTTTTAACAGACAAGATAATCTCTTTTGAATATTGAAAATTGTTTGCATTACATTTATACATCAAAATGCAAATATGGTACCAATCCAAGTTTGAACAGACAGGATAATCTCTTTTGACTATTGAAAATTGTTTGCATAACTTACACCAGTTTTTGTCAGTTTTTGTTTTGTTATTATTCAAAACAGGCAAGGAGTTACAATCATAAGCTTAAAAGGCAGATTGTAAGGAACAATAACCCAAAGAAACATTTTAAGATGGCTGCCTTATTTTCCTTTGAAAAGTCTTTTAACTAAATATATACCCGGTATATTGATTTTTCCATTCAAATTTCTGCTTCTATCTTTTTCCATCTATCTTCTTTATCTTTTCTGACTGCTAACCATACACCCTTAAAAGATTCGTTAATACGAGTTTGGTAATAGTTTTTTCCCTTATCTCATAGATAATATTGATCTGTTTTTTAAGCTCTCTAGGAAGATCAGTACGGACACTTGTTTTGTCATTTGGGGACTTAGATACACAGTAGCTGACCTGTAACACAGAGGTCTTGTCAGACATTTTCACAAAATTCACTATGAGCGTGATAAGTTTTGGATGGTAGGGGATTCTATGTGCATTTGCTATAGTGAGAGTCTCAATAACAGTTTTGTTTAGCTGCAGGTTGAAAAAGAGATAATTATTGATCACCTTTAATACGTTTTCTCCTTTTTCCTGTGAAACTCAATATATAAGTAAATTGTACTTTCGGCTATGGTATTCACCATATCTTGCATCATTTTCCAGTTTGTCGATCTTTGCTTGGAGATTTTGTGTGACTTCCATGGTTGTCTTCAGCTGAGTTTTCAGTTCCTCAAGTCAAGTGACTTTACAATTTCTGTTTTTATAGTGGTGATCTTCTCCTCTGCTATTTCTAGTCGTGAATGTAGTTCAGAGTCTTTCATGTTTTTACGGAGCCCCTTAAGCGCAATTTTAAAAACTTTTTATTATTATTTCGTTTAAACGAATTAATTATTTCGTTAAAACGAATTAATTTTTTCGTCTATTTCGTTTAAACGAAATAATTATTTCGTTTAAACGAATTAATTATTTCGTTTAAACGAATTAATTTTTTCGTCTATTTCGTTTAAACGAAATAATTATTTCGTTTTAACGAAATAAACATAGGGTATTTCGTTGTTTTAACGAAATAATAATTTAAAATAAATATGTTTACAATTGCGCCTTAGGGGCTCCGTTATGTTTTCTTCTAGTCCGTCGATGCGTTTTTCTATTCTGCTATTCATAAGAAGCTCCATAACACTTTCCAAAGTTACTGTGGGTGTTGTGCTTGATGGCTGATCCTTTGCAGAGTCATTATTAGGATTTTTCCCCTCATTAAATCTTGTTTTAGGAGTTTGATTACCAATACCTGTTGCTTTGGTTGTCTTCGTCTTTGAGTTTGGCTTCGGTGTAGTATTGTTGTCAAGGACGCTTTTTTCACCTGCGCCATTTTGGTTTTTCTCCATGTCCAAGTTTTCTGTACCATTACTTCTCAGTAGATAATTTGACATACCTCTCCTCTCTGCTCTGCATTAGCAGCCATCGTAAGCTATGATATTTGTATTATATAGTATATAGATCTATGCGTTGGTAACTTTGATTCGGAGATGATAGGAGAAGCACATTGTCAAATTTCACTGATGATTTGTTTTAACTGGCGAGAGTACGATAAAATCCCGTCATGCCTTGTTCAGTGTTGCCAGATTACCCCCTGTTAGTTTGAATGATATGCCAGTTATTTATGCTGAGTAATAGCACAAAATTTTTTAAAAATATCAATATCCCAAATACATCAAGGGCAATAACTCAAAAACAGTTCATCGAAAAATCGTCAAGATCTCATCACTATAAATATTCACACCAAATTTCATTGAAATCAATTGAAAAATGTAGTCTCTATAGTGTTCACAAACAAATGTTGACGCGTTTTTCTTAAGTCAAGGGCAATAACTCAAAAAACCGTTCATCGAAAAATCCTTTGTTCTAGTCTAATGGTCAACTAAGATCAATCAAAAGAGATATGAACCAAACAAGTTCCGGTAATTACTGTTTTCGGACACCTGTAAAACCGGAAATAAATGTCGGACATCAAAGATCAAAGTATGAATGGTAATCCTATATCAATGACCTTGGACCATGCAAAGGTCAAGGTCATTTATGTTAAAGTTCAAAAATGAAATTTTTTAAGTCAGAACATACTTTTTAAGAAATGTTTTTTTGTTCGGAATTGGATCGTTTACTTCAATATTCAGAATTTTTTAAAATAGATTTTCATGTTCCAACCATGTAAGAAAATTCTTGGCACTTGGCTGCAGTAATTGTCCTATTCGCAATTTTCAAATTGTTATAAAAACGGATGTAAACATAGTACAAGAAAAATGAAGGAACCATGTGATAGATTTGTTCAGGTCAGATAGTCACCGAAGGTCAAGGTTACGAGATATGAGCGTTTAAAGTTTTGAAAATTGCTGTTTACGGAAGCCTGCAAGACCAGAAGTAGATGTCGGAAATCAAAGACCAAAGTATGAATAGAAATTATAGACGGCCATCCATGTTAAACGTCAAAAAAGAAAATTTAGTCAATTGTAAAACCTATTGTTTTTTTTAAAAAGTAAAAAGGTCAAACAGATTTTTCTTTGTCTCGTATTGGCCAAAGTAGTGACCTATTTTCCTGCAAAATATTTTGGGTGACAAATTCATACTTTGCGAGTTATGATAAATTGTAAATGTTTTAGGCAAATGTAAATCTAGCCCGGATGTACCATTCCCAGCCCAATAAAGTTGTATGTCCGTGTTTATGTGTACAATATTATGTTATGTTCAAAATTTCAAGCGTCTAAAAATATTAGATCATGAGATATTCATAGTTTCACCTTAGTGGCAAGAGACTTTACGGCGAATGTCAAATTACGCACAGTCGGCATAAATTTTGCAAATTATAAAAGCGCAATTTTGATCAAAATATCTAGTGTAATAGATGGAAGGAAGAAATAAAGTGCATTACGGATACAAGAGAAATTTTGTCATATGTAAAATAGGTCACGTGACAAAATTGCGATTTTCAAACGGCTGTAAATTCGGAAGTTCACATTGCACAGTAAATGTGAAGATATCATCTGATTGATCTCGTCAGAAGCAACAACTTAAGTTCAGGTCAAAAGTTCATCAAAGGTCAAGGTCACCAGATACGGGCCTTAATTACAGTAAAAATAAGCAAAATCGAAATTCAAAAATCTCCTTCAAGTGTTTGCAATCGATTTAAGATAACATAGACATCAACATCAAACACAACGATTACCCCTTTAGACCTCGTTTTACAAATGTTATTCATATCAATATGACGGCTGACCTGTTTACCTCGGGTAGGATTTCTTTAGTATTATATCTTTGCATGGGCAATTCGAGCTAAAATATCTTCAAAATTCCGGAAGTTGAAATTTTAAGTTAAAAAACGAATAACGTCAAAACCGCAAGTGATATCGAACTTATGAAAATTGAATTTAGTTCGCAATCAAAATATCTACCTGTAAATTTTCAGTTCGATCGAAAAGTTAGAAAAAACTCAAATTAAGTTCAAAAAGTCAGTGACAAAAGTCCAAATTCGAAAACTCTTGAATTGCTAACCTGAAGAACTCAGTTCAAAGCAGTTAACTGAAGAAGTCCGACCAAAATCAGATCAAAATTAGAGCCTTAAATTAAAAATAAAATTAAAAAAGTCATTTACGGTTAGAATAAAGTGCGTCAAATTATATTCACTAATTTAGTTTCATGAGTTTTATAAGGAAATTTTTAAAAGTGACATTTGCAAAACAAAATAGTCTTTTGCAAAACAATTAGTTCCATTTCCTCCCAAGATAACTCGAAGAACAGAAAATAATTTTGGTATGGCTTGTTGTTTTTATTTGATCCCACCAATAAACACTTTTCAGACTCCACGACACATAATTCACAAAAGTGTAGGTGTATTACAATAAGCGGGGGTGTATCACAAAGAGTGGAGATTTATCTACACTTAAAAGGATCAAGAAAATGTATGGGTATAAGCATATGATATTACAAATAGTTTGGTGGTATTTTTCGAAGCTATATCCTCATAGGATGTAATTAAAATTTTAATAATGGTATTTCAGAATTTCAGTGGAATTAATATATTTTTGGAGTGCGTATTGTGTCTATATATAACATACTAGTTCTCATTTAGAATACATAAATTACAAGTCGCTTCTTCGCTTGCTTTTTGCTATGTTGGTCAATCAAAGACCATATTGAGTATCGTATCATTCGATAAGATTTTGACTTTATTGCCGACGTTAATGTTCGGAACTGACAATTGTTAGTTTTCGAAAAAAAGAAACCATGCAGGTGTCATCTCGATTATTTTGTAAAAATAGCTACCAATACATCAATAATTCAAGGATGTTTAGGTGAAAATGAGGACGAACGAATGGTTTTATTGTCTTTGTCTTTGACTTGCTATGAAAACTATGAAAGATTTATTCATTTAGTTTTGATATTGTAAGTATTCAACTTTGATCATAAAAATTGTAATTTGCAATAAAACCCATTCACGTTCACCTTATCTCACATAAAAGTAACTCGTCTAAATATGTCCTCTTGATATTGACCATCGTCAGTTACATTATCAGTCATTCCGTCAAATGATTCACCTAAACCTTCATCTACTTTTTGTCTAACTTCACCTAGATAATGGTTATCTTCAATGTGAGCTTCACTCCTTGATTTTAAACGATCGTTTTCATTAAATGGTGACTTGTTTTTTAACTCAGTAAGTGATCTACTTGATTCCATGTTGTCATTGTCTTTCTCTTCATGTTTTGATGTATGTTCCAGCAATGGTTCCATTGACATCGATCGTTTCATTCTGTCTATGTTAATTCTTGACCTCTTTTTAGACAGCCGTTTTCTATCTGAAACAAAGAGCAGATGGCATAGAATCGTCCTGTTAAAGCCCCCATTGAAGCCTCTTTAAAGGACACTGTTTCCTAATTCAAGACAGAAACAGACTATGCTCAAAATAAACGCTTACTTTTTATTGAGTGTGTAATCTACGCAATATCTGCCTTGGTTACCATTATTGGTATTGTTTTATTTAGCAAAGCAAATAATTGCTATAGCCCAAAATATGTCATACAAAGAACCAGAACAAAAAAGCAACTTATTTACAATCAAAGTTTAATAATTCGAATAAATTTAAATGATAAAATAGAATGAAATAAAAGAAATAGAAATTCAAAGATTACTGATCATTCCAACGCTGAACCTCTAAGCTTTACAGCATCAAAAATGAATATACCTAGGCTTAGAAGTTCAGAGTGGGACTGCAGATTCATTAATTCATTCATTTTTTGCAATGATTGGAATGACCAAAATCGATGGTGAAAGTACTTGCGACGTAATCCAATATATTGAGGACAACACAGGAGAAAGTGAAATCCATCTTCTACATAAATAGAATTACAGCATAACATAATCTTTTATCTCTCGGGGTTTTATTATATCTACCTATTTCAATTTGTAGTTTTAGGTTTCCAATGCGAAATTTACAAATATAAAATTTAAATTTATTGTCTAATTTTGAATTCAAGTAAGATTCAAGTTCGAAATTGGTCTTAATATTTTTTTTTATAAAATCTCAGTTTACTAGATATATTGAGTTGAGAATACCATAACTGAGTGTATTGGTCCTCTACGCGTTTTCTTAATTCACATTCGTTTAGGGAGTGTGGTTCATCTAATAAAAATGAAAATCCACTTTCGTTGAGAAGTAATCTTCTATCAGTGACCCAGTTGTGTTTGCCATTAGCAAAATTGCACAAAATCTCGTATATACCAGAAATAAGAAAATTATTTGAGCAAACAACCTTATTCCAGAATTTAACAATATGGACCTAACGCTGTATATATAAAGGAAAAATTCCGAGTTCACCTAAAACAGCAACTAATGGAGTGGAATTACCTAAATTTAAAATATAACGTATAAAATCATTTTGAATATATTCCAAAGGTTTACCATCCAAAGAACCCCACACTTCGCTGGCATATGACAACACAGAAACTACCAATGATTAAAACAGAAGACATTTGATAGAAATACTTAAGTGGATGGATTTCAGCAAAGGGCCAAGGGCCTTTCTACTCTGAGAAGCACGAACATACTTCCATTTTGGAAAAACAATAAACCTAGATAAATATATTCAGTAACTATTTCAAGACTAACGGAATTGATACTGAATGTATAATTGTTAATTAAACGTCCGCTATGAAATACGATTACTTTGGATTTGTTCACATTGATTTCAAGATTCCAGGTGGCACAATACAATACTTGAAGGGCAGTTGCTGTGTTCGCAAAAAGCAACAGATATACTAAGTTATTACCAATCTTAACAAGGCCGGGATCATTTCTGCAAATGAAGTCATGAAGATCATTGATGAATATTAGGAAAAGTAGAGGCGACAAAGTTTCACCCTGACCAGATAAACTACCAAATTGATTTGAAAGACATCCTTTATACATTAGTAACTACTAGTAATTTTGGCTATCTTCACTTCCGTCTGCTAAGTTTTAATAGCTCATTGCAGGCGAATCAACAAATAAAGAAAATGTGATAAATAAAAGCTATAAGATAGTTTGTCAGGCAAGGTAATATACGCCTACTGGCAGCTTTGATTTCAAATAGAAATATTTGGCAGTACAGTAACAATTACTAGTATGAAATAATCAACTTTATATGGCGATGCTACATGATATTAGCAAGTTTAGTCTGTCAAGACTTGGGCCATCCAGAGTGTTAACAGGCTAAAACTTGAACACGGGCCAAATACTACATATTGTTCAATTCTGCTGATTTTCGATACGGTTCATCCATGGTTATAACAAACACTCATACCAAGTTTAGTCAAAATCCACTAAGAATTGTGCCTTCTAGAGTGTTTAAGGGCTAAAAATTGAACGCGTTTTCAAGGACAAGGGCGATAACTCATACTAATTATTTTTTGATTTTTCTGGTTGTGAATGTGAGAGCAAAAAGTATAAAGTTGATTGTTTAGTTTAAGTTATAAAAAATGCGATTTATATTGTTTGAAACGAATGCCTGTGGTGTATAATTTTCTTGGAAATATTCCAGACTACACAAGTCACTTTTTACAATCAAAGTCAAATAATCCGAATAAATTATAATGATAAAATAGAAATAAAAGAAATAGAAATTAAAAGATTACTGATCAGGTTTTAGTCTCTTTTCTATTTGTCGCGTTTATCCAGTCATAAGGCAACATGGCATGTCGAGATATAAGCTAGAAGATTGGATTTGTGTAGATAGCAGGCATGATAAATCGGTAAACTTTATATTTTATATGTAATGTTATGTATAAGATGTATCTTTTAATGTTTATCACTGTCAAATAAAATGCCATTGCCTATAAGTGTGCATTTTAATCTAAAAATCATATCCTATAAGCTTGTCCTTTTCCCACTGCTCAGTTAGTCACGTGACCTGCAGGTCCATTCCAATGGTCGAGACCAACTGGGCAGACAATAAGGTTTGCAGACAATAACTAAGATCAAGTCCGCAAACGATAGCCAACAGACAATAAGAAACTTGAACTCTTTGAATCATCCTCGCGACGCAACCAATCCACGGCAGCGAACGTAAATTTTCAATAAATAACTGGATATAGGTGTAATTTAACTTCAACAAATCAAGAGAAGCAATGGAAAATGTATATTATCCTTTTATCAAGCAATCACAAGGTAGGTTGATCTTCACAAACCCCCGACTTATTCTTTTCCGCGATTACACAAGCCTAAGCATCATGCCTACAGACCAAATATTAATACATCACGACAAAGGAAAAAAACTTCAAAACCAACCATATTACTGTTTTGCCACTTTTAGACTAGGATAAATATTAAGATAAATAAATATTCTTTAGATTCTACTAGGTATAGTATCTCGGAATTTCTACTTTTAATCCGAATACTCGACCTGAAACACCCCCATAAGGTTAACTTTAAGCAGCTATAAGTCACAACAAAACTACTAATAACACCGTTTTGCTACTTTTAGACTAGGATGGGTATTTTGAAAAATATATTCTTTAGATTCTACTAGGGGTAGTATCTCGAAATTTCTCGACCTGTAAGAGCACTATTAAGCTAATGTTAAGCAGCTATAAGTTATGTTTGTCGATATCAAAAGTACCATTAACCCTTTGAACCCTGAGCACCCCTGGGGGTTCGAGACCATATCCCCGGCCTCCCAAGTGAAAAACGTCAAAATTTACCAAATGTTTATATCACCTCTTGTGTGACTTTTATTGTGGCCATTTGTGTATAAATACATCAGTAATGTCAAAAGAAGGTTTTCATTTATCTCCAGTATTGGATCTTCTCATGCCAGTTACGCCAGCAGGTGGAGCCTTCTCGAATGCACAAATAGCGATGACAATAACCGCACCAAAATGTTGTTTTTGTTCGCTTGAATGGCATATCCTTGGCAGCAGCCTCTGGGTACACACGCTTATACTGATTGTACTTGTAAGAACATACTGCACAAATATTGTTACTAGTAGCTTCATGGGGTCTCTCGGGGTAGTGAAGCCCCACATTTTGCATGCGCTGCGGAACTTCAAGTTCGCGTGATTTGCGTCGTTGAACTAAGCTGCGAAAGTCACCGATCAGTCCGAAACATACCTCATCCACAAAATGTTGAAAAGTGTAATAACTCTTTCCAGGTATATATTTCCAGGTATATAATTTGGTTTATAGAATGATTCGAGTACATAAGCGTTGTAACATGCCCACATGAAAAATTTGACCATCAATCTCCGTGGCCAGCGATAATGGCGTCTCGATTTTGGATTAAAAAGAAGTTAGCTTTAGAATATAGACCTGGTCATTTCTATCACACCCACCCATGTATTGGTTGTAGTCCGCCACTAACTGTGGAATTGGAACAACTGATAAAGTCCCATCTTTGTTTCTCCTGTTCACAGTGGTGCCCATGGTAGGGTCATGACAAGTCGACAGAAAGTGTATGGGTTTCCTGTCCTTCCAAACTGTAGCAACCATATTTTTCTCGACAAAGGTAGTCAGACTTGCCACGATTGGAAATTATATTTTTTTTCACAGCTTCCGGAAAAACTTTCGGTTAGTCAGTACAGTTCCAACAGCGAAAACACCCAAAGTGTGCTGCATGTAATCAAATAATGTGACAGAATTATAGAAACGATCCATGAACACAATATGATTTTTATGTAACACGCCACCGCTAGTAAGAAGACGCACACCACTACCAGTTGATCCAAGTCTGTCTAGATAAAATCCATTACTCCGACCGGTATAGATTTCAGCTTCGAGTAAGTAGCCAAATTCTGAATCACAAAGTAGGAAAGACTTTATTCCCCATTTTATTGGTTTTAATTTGATATATTGCTTTATCGCCAGGCGGTTTTTAGCAGGAATCATGCCTTCATCAAGACTGAGTTGTTGACCTGGACTGTAGTAATGACGGAACTTCGGAAGAATTATCTCCAGCATTGACCTAACTTTGTATATTTTATCAGTTTTGTCCAGTGTAGGGTCTGTTTCATCTACTAGATGAAGGAATGTCCAGACTGATAATATACGATTACGGTCCATGACATCTCTGAATCCTGGTGTGTGTGAAAGAAAGTTTTTACCGGGACCATACCAGTAACATTCATACCTCGGTTTTACTACACCATTTTCCATCTGTAATCTAAGTGCAACAAATGCTTTCATTTCTGGAATGTCAATTTTTCGGTAACGTTTCGCATAATATGCATCAGGTGTAGTTTCCTTAGTATGGTTGTTGGTCTCAGAGCAAAGTAGCTGCCAGAAGTCACCATCTAGAAACAAATCAAGAAAATCTACAGCTGAGCTGTCGGCTGTAATATTTTGGGGAATATTTTTCGGTCCACTCTGTGCACCAGTAAAAGTAGAGTGAACTGCAGTAAATGTTTTTGACCACACTGTGGCTAAAGGGTCCTGGGGTTGTTGAACTCGTCGTCGACCCCGACTTGGTGGCTTAGCTGTGGGTGCAGCTGCTTGTGCTGGATCGGCTGCTTGTACTGGAACAGCTGCTTGTACTGGGACAGCTGCTTGTGCTGGAACGTCATGATCAGAGAAGCTATCATCACTACTGCTACTGTCATGAGCAGGGTTCGGCCTGTGTTTCTGGACCGGCAATCCCGATCTCCAGTAGAACAGTTTTACAGATATCTTGATGTGACAGTACTGATATCGAAATACCCCTTTTGTCTGTAGAGGGGGGTGGGGTTGATGACAGGATACTAACAGATGCATCCCCTCCAGCATTCACAACATTTCTACATCTCCTCCGTTCAAAATTAGCACCAGTACTCGTACTCGTATCCATTTCTCCATCACTGCTGTCCCCTACCCCCTCGTTCTCTGAAGACGATGATGTCAGGTCATCGGATGGGTAATCAGCTGAAAAAGTTAGTTCATCATCCGATCCAGAATCAACAAACCTCAACACTTCCTCAGTAGAAACGCTTCGGTTCACTAAAGATTTCTTCATATTCAAAGGGTTAGTTTTTTTTACGGAAATATCCACCAAAAACTATTTTTTTCTGGTAATTTTTATGTTTTACTGGGGTCCGCCATTTGCAATTTGATACTTATCGCTGATTGGTTGAATTAGACACGTGTCCTTTTGTTTTAATAAAGAGTAAACAAAGCCACGTGTTCAGATCCCGGAATACCGGTCTAACGGTGAGTAGGGAAAGATGCTTCAGACCGGTATACCGGGACAACGTTTTGTCACTTTAAGACAAGTTATATATCACATTTGTCGACATCAAAACTACTATTAACCCAGTTTTGCAACTTTTAGACTAGGATAAAATATATGATAAATGCATATTCGTTAGATTCTACTAGGTGTAGTATCTTGGAATTTCTGCTTTCAATCCGAAAACTCATTTTTATCGAAGAGAGTTTCCTCCCTTAATTTCATTGCCTTTTCAATTCTGCACTAGTTAAGCATTGGTAGAACTTTTTGTGCAAGAAGAATTTACTTTTTCACGGAATCCTTTTTCTTGTTAAGGTTGAGAGAAGTATAGGTGCTCGGGGACACATATTCCCATCCCTTTTTTCTTTTCTTTTTGTCTCAAATTCAGAATTTCATGCTTGTTAGGCCTAGTTGTAGACAGGCTTTTTAGTCATAGAAAGATGAAACGTCGACTCCACATGAAAGACTTTAGAAAAAGATATTTTGAAAAGGGGTCGAAGGCTTGTCCAATACCTATTTGCCATATAATAAGTTTATTCTCATAAAGACAGACATCATTAATTTTGGTAATCCATGTGGTCTGTTCATGTGTGTGCCACTAATTAGGCTATTGCTACGACCTTCATCCCGTCTGTCCACGTGTTACACTGATGATTGCTACGATGCCTTTCCACGTGTTATACCGATGTTCATTTCGTCCTTGACCTTTACCCCGACCGCAACAAATTAACAGTAGCATAAGAGTTACGCCCCCGGAGCGCATCCTACCTTTGTAATCTTCTGGCCACAACAAATTAACAGTAGCACAAGAGTAACGTCCCCGGAGCGCATCCTACCTTCTTAGTAATGTAGTCTATTGCGGGATACAGACCAAAAAAGTAGTAATAATGCGTCGTCAAAGGTAAAATCTCTCTTATGTTTTATTTCCTGAGTTTCAGAATGTCGTCGACAAGTAAATGTTACGGCAGAAGCTACGTTCAAAATCTACAGCACATTCAGAACCTTACACTACTAAAGGGAATACTGTCGTTCGACGTAACAAAGAACCTAACACCAAAGCACCAGCAGAAGTTCTACGGTAGTTTGCCAACCAAATGGTGGGTTGATGTTGAACCTAAATCTCGATCAATTGCGTGAGGTGGTTCAACAAGTCACTAAAGAGCTAGGTTGGTCTACTGACATCCTTAGTATTCAGCCAATTCCAGTTGTTAATCAAACTCCTACTACAGGTAATATATCTGACGTATCTCAAATAGATAGTATTTCGCATGACCTGGATGCTTTTGTACCACAAAACATAATTGATAAAATTCAAAATCGTGAATTCATTGAGTTATCAAGTCTTTTGAATAAGAACCTTCGGTATGTCAAATCGAATATATCTTTTGTTGATGGTATAACTCGTTGTGCAAGATAGAGTACATTTTAAGATAAGGGACTTAAACAGTTGGACAAAGGCTTTCCTAGTGTTCATGAGTATTTATACACCGGTTCATTCTGAGAGTACAGCTGGCCATATCAAGTATCTTTACTCCGTTCGTTTGGGTGCAGAACGTTCACATCATTTAGGTTGGTTACAATACGACGAACAATTTCGTCTCAATAAATCTCAGAACACCCTTATGCCTTGGGGAGTAGTTGATCAAGAATTGTGGCTTTTGTATATGAATTTTAATCCTTTAGGACAGTCATCTGCTAGCTCTGTTAATGCCAAATGCTATGATTATAATTACTCAGGGTCATGTAATAGAACAGGATGTAATTATTTACACAAATGTTTATCTCCAACCATCCATTGAACGATTTCAGCGAAATTTTAGCTGCACATATTTTTTTCGAAACCACTCAACACGTGGTGCTAGAACAATGTTTATTCCTAAATCCACGTGGATACCCCCTCAGGCCGCCATCCATCCTAAAATATTGAAAGCATTTGCGAGTATGAATAGCCAAACAGCGAACCTTTCCATAACACACAAAAAGCATAATCTCAAGCGAGTGAAACGTGAAGCGTTAAATTTACTTGAGAAAGACGATAGCATTGTTATTAAAAAGAGTGACAAAGGTTCATGTTGTGTCATTCTGAATAGGAAGGATTACGTTTCAGAAGCAGAGAATCAACTGAATAATCCTAAACATTATGCCATTTTACCGAAACCAATTTTCAAAGAAACTGCTAACATGGTTAACAATATTCTTGCCGATTTTAGTCAAAACTAGTTATCTCAACAGAAAAAATATGACTATCTGTCTGCCAAACCTGATTGTCGCGAGAGACATTTGTACACTTTGCCTAAAAAATCCATAAGAATGCAACCAAGGAGTGGTTTATCTCGAATAAAATCCCTAAAGGCCACTCGATTATATCTGACTGTGGGTAGTGAGTCATATTCCATTTCATTTCATGGGGAAAATGCGACCAATCTGTAAGCTCCCAAAAAAGACCTAAACACCCTACATTTCTTAAATTCTTAGACTTAAACACCCTACATTTCATAAATTCTTACACCTAAACACCCTACATTCCATCAATTCCCTCCCAAAAAACCTAAACTCCCTTAAATTATTATACCTATACTCCCTAGATTTCTTACACCAAAAACACCTTCAATCAATTCCTTCATTCCATCAAAAAAAGCATATTAAACATACCCCTTATATAAAAAATAACATAACATTTTTAATAGCCTCGTTTTAAATAATGTTATTTTTAGTAGAAGGGAGATAACTCTTGTTTTGGAAACACAATTTCTTCGTTAAATTAACTCATTTAAAAATAGGATGAGTTTAATTCTAAAACACGAACAACACAGATTTGAAGATTATTCGGGCGACGGTATCTTTTCTTTATTATTTTCTCTATGTAAAACAATAATTCCAAAAGTAGCTAGCTTTGTTTCAAACAACAAATCACTCATTTCAACCGAAGCTAAAGCCATCGGCTCAATCGCCCAAGCGGGAAAGAGTATAAGCGACTCAGTGAAACAACCTAACGAGTTAAAACAATTAGAGCTAATAAGAAATCTACGAAACAGGAGATTAGAAGAAAGGAAAGGAAAAGGTTTTAAAGTTATAGGATAAAAATGATAGTCGCTCACGCTCTAAAAACTTATTTTGGTTCAGGAGATATACAAAAATCATTGGGTTCTCTTCCTGGATTTCCATGGGCGAAATATCCCGGAGAAAAACAACTTCCCGGTCATTATTACACCGGTCCAGGTACCAGGTTAGATCTGCGATTAGACGAAAACGATAAACCCAAACCCGGCGAAGAACCACTCCATACAGTTGACGCCACTGCGCTTAAACACGACATACTATACAGAAACAAGGACATAAACTTCACACATGAAGCAGACAGACAAATGATAATCGAACTTGAAAATATTCCAAATCCAACTTTCAAAGAGAGAATGCAAAGGGCTCTGATCATAAAACTGCAAAGATGAAATTAGGCATGGGATTAGCGGATGAAATTCATAAAGAATTTAGAAAAACTAAAAACTTTTTAAAAGTTAAAGTGTTTGAAAAAGATGAAATATGGTCAGCCGATTTAATTCATATGCCAGTCGAAAGAGGATTTAAATATTGCTTAACAGTTATAGATTTGTATACGAGATATGCTTGGGTTATTCCTTTGAAAAACAAAACAGGATTATCAGTCAAACACGCTTTTGAAACGATTATGAAACAATCTAACCGACATCCAGAAAAACTGTGGGTAGATAAAGGAAGTGAATTTTATAACAAAAATATGAAATCTCTGAGATTTGAAATTTACAGCACGCATAATGAAGGTAAAGCTGTAGTAATAGAAAGATTTAACAGGACTCTAAAAAATAAATTATTCAAAAAGTTCACGGAATTGAAATCTCAAAAATGGCTTAAAATATTACCAGAGGTTGTAGATGAATACAATAACAAAATTCATTCATCTATAGGTGTCTCACCAACGCAAGCCTCGACTAATCCAAATATTATAAAGTCAATTAACGCGCAACATAACTACAAAAATGAAATAAAGAATTTAAATATCAAACCCAAATTTAAAGTCGGAGATCGAGTTCGTATTTTCAAATATAAAAGCAAATTCGAAAAAGGTTACGTTGGATACTGGACAAACGAAATATTTATCGTTGATAAAGTAAACACCACATCACCTCCGACATACGAATTAATCGATCAAGACTAAGAACAAATTATAGGTAGGTTTTATCAAAACAAACTTCAAAAAACCGACTTTTAAAAATGAATATCTTTCTCGATAAATATGGAACCGATACAACCACAAACTTTCAACTTATGAGATGGGCGAATGAGTTATATATCACCGTTTTATTATTGCATGAGAGATGAAATAAATGATCTGAAATATAAGAAAGGTAAATTTTACGCTATAACAAATATACATACTTCCGATCAAAAAGGAGTTCATCATTCTGCTTTCTACAAAGACTCTTCAAATGACTTATATTTTTTCGATTCTTATGGATTAGAACCCACTGAAGAGATAATGAAATTGAATAATCAACCAATCAAATGTTCTACCTTTCAAATTCAATTACCGGGACAAAAGTTTTGTGGTCAGCTTTCACTTTGGGTTTTATATCAGTTGAGTTTAGGAAAACAGTTCGAAGAAATTGTAATAAATTTAACTTAATAAAAATGGCGAACAAGTTTGGATTAGGTTCTTTATCTTTAGAAACTAAAAAACCTAACACTACAGCGTGGATAAATAAAGCGAAACCTTACTTTGTGGATCAAATCGGAGATACTCTTCAACTAATTTAACTAATTTAAAATCTCCGGAAAACGATAATGACGCTGTTCACAAGAAATATTTACGGGAACAAATAAATTCAATTGAAGTAAATAAAAACCATCTAGAAGATAAAATAAGTAATGTGAAAAGATTCTTCAAACGTCAACTGAATAATAAAAATTTTGTTAATGAAACAACAGGTAAAAAGATTAATAAGTTTTATTCAAAAAGAATTGGTCAACGTAGTGAACATGACTGAGTCACAAAATTTAATTTCATTAATATCTAAATTAGAAGATAAGATTGCAAAACAAAAATTAGACATTCAACAATTAATAGATAACATTCCAGATGAAAATGAAGATACGTTTCAACAGGAATTAAATGCTCTGAAAACTAAACTTAACAGTGAATTACAAAAAGAACTAAGAAATATTAAACAACAAATACAAAACATAGATGATAGCGAAATCAAAACCTATATTCAACAACAAATACAGAACATTGATGATAATGTTATTCAACAACAGATAACCACTATTAATAACCTAGTTTTAAAACAGGATAAAAATATAGTCGCATTAGAAAAAAAGTATCTCAAGAAAGAATCATATTATTTCAATCTTCCATTTAGAGGTTTGGGACGGAAGTATCCTTCTATTACTGATAATATTGATAAATCAAAAGACTATGAATATAAAAAATATGGATTTACAGCAAATATAAGAGTATATTCTGTTCCAGATGGTATTATTTTCCCCCAAAATCTTTTTGATATAACATTTTTTACTTTTCGAGGAAAACTTATAATTGAAATAACTTTTCCTTTTCAGATAAATATAACACTCAAAAAGTTCTTCAGTTTATCAATGGTACAAAAAATGTAGAAATTAAAGAATTTGAAATTAACGACGAAAACAACAAGGTTAATCACTCAAATGAAATTAAAACGAGTGGAAAATATATAGATACGTTTAGAATGTTAATCATACCAGATAATAAAGAAGCTAAACTTTTATTGAGTCATTTTGATATGATATTGGAGACGGAAAGTCCACCATCAGTAAGTATTATTAGAAATCCAGAAGATGTAAGCAGTTATCAGTTTTTACGAGCAACAGACTTTGAATACGTAAAACTATATTTTGTTAATAATGATATATTTACCTCAATTGATATTCATAAAAGTCAACAAAGACAAAAATTTTTGATACTACCAATAAGACATCGTGAGTTTCATGTTAGAATATCAATCTCTATTGAAAAAACAAAATTTTCAGTTCGTCTGAATAAGATTAATGATTCGAAAGAACAAATGTCGTTAGTATCAGTAAAAGTTTTTATTCAATTTGCCTCTAAACAAGAAACAGCTTTATCAGAAGTTCACTTAATTTAATTATCTAAAAATGGAACTCGAAAGTAGACAACAATATATGATAGACAAGCAAAACGAACTAAAAGAAAAACTAAAGCACTTCAACAAATGTAGAAAAACATGGAGTAGAATTGATTCTGTTTTCAAAACATTAAGTACAGTTCTAACAGTAGATTAAAGGATTTTGAGTTTGGTTCATTGCCACTCTAAAGACTTTATTGTTATTCGTTTGAGAATCTGGTAAGTTCTTGAAACCAACCATTAAATATCTTGCTGGTTTAATAGTGTTAGTGATTGGCCACGTGGTGGATTCACCATTTAAAGTCATGCTACCTACCGTATTACGATGAAGAAAAGCTATTTCAATATCTTTAGTTAATGAGTTGAATATTCTCGTTTCTACTTCAATTGATGATGTTATTACGGGTATGAAAAGTTGGAGATTCGTTATTTCTAATTTTGCATCTGAACCATTCTCTCCAAAGAATATCTTATCATCGTTGATTTCTCTTTGGAATGAATTTTATATGGTAACCCTATGGAAACTTTTCTATGTTCCAACAGACCGAATAAAGGATATAATTTCCAATTTACGTAATTACCCCACCTATTATTCTCAACAATATTATTATATTAAGTACTCGTTTTTCAAATCCATGATTAGCTGCTCGTGCTACTCTTTCTATTGTGTTTCGAGCAACAACTCTCACTCTATCTAAATCAGCATCATTTGCAACATTTCTTACCGGTTCTTTTAAAACACTTCCATCACCAACATCGGGTATCCAACTTGAGACTGAATCGAAATCTTTAGGATATACAACTGTTTTGGCATTGTGTCGAATTCCCCAGAGTGTTTAATTGTTTCTATCGGATTTGAACCAGCTTCCAAAACCATCTCGCTAAATAAAGATGGAGGGAAATTGTTTTCTACGTTGTATTAGTTTGTGGAACTTGATTCTGAGTTCCATCTTTAATTTTGAAATCGCATCTGAAATAAGCATCGGAAAGAAGCAACCAATTCGATAATGAATTTATTTCGAAGGTAATTCTACCACCATCATTCCATTGGGATTTAGAACCAACAGTCGGTGAGATGATAATATAATCCTCTTTTGTCTTTTTAAATCGGATGGTATAATCTAAAGATTGGATATAATATTTTATTTGCCATTTTTAAGGTTTAAAATTTGAGTAGAAATTGTGTTTCCAAAAACAAGAGTTATCTCCCTTCTCCATTATTTAAAACCAGATGTTATTTTTATATAAGGGTATTTTTAATATGCTTTTTTTGATGGAATGTCGGAAATTGATTGAAGTTGTTTTTGGTGTATGAAATGTAGGGTGTATAGGGTGTATGTATTTATAGGGGGTTTAGGTCTTTTTTGGTGTAAGAATTTATGAAATGTAGGATGTTTATTTAATTCCGAGAAAAGTATGTCGAAAATAAATGATTGATTTAATTCTGAGAAGGGTATGCCGAAAATAAATGATTTTTACTTAATTCTGAGAAAAGTATGTCGAAATTAAATGAATACAATTTAATTCGAGAAAGGTGTGTTGAAATTAAATAATCAATCGGATTAATTAAGACATAGTAAGTTAAAATTAATGATAATATAATTATTTTTTTCTTCTGTTAATATGGCCCCAGGACGCTTCCGTAGGAAATAATATCCCAATAAAATTATCATCGGATAAAGGAGTTACATTCAACAGTCAAGTTAATTTAAATGTGGAAAAATCTCAAAATAATTCACTAGGGTTTGATAAACCAATATATACGGAATCAACATTAGCACCACACAAGGCTAATATCGAGAATGATATTGACGTCATTAATATTCACTGTAATTTGATATATAGACACAGCTTTATGGAACAACAATCACTGGTTAAAGTTTTATGCAACGTTTCGACGTGTTTCCCCCGTCGTCCTCAGGCACATAATGAGAAGAAGTGATGGGCAAACTATATATATTAAGAACACACATTTATTTGATAAACGGTGGATTTTTCAATAAATACAGACGTCAGATTATTTACAGCATACCAACATTCACTGTACCGATTGGATATAGAATTATAGAGAAACTATTTCAAACAACATATTTGACACTTATGATTAAAGATATAACTCTGGAAATCAAAGATGGTTAAAAATAGGTTTATTGATTTTTGAAACAAGGAAATTGTAATTCAACTTCATTTAAAAACAAAAAAGTAAATTTATTGATCATTAGTAATTAAAGACTCTTCATTCTCTTCTTGAATAGTAAGGCAATCAAAATCATCAAATTCATAGTTTGCATTCAAACTCAATTCATCTTTATTACCATAAGGATACACGCGGTGAAGATTCAGATAGAGTGGAAGGGGAAGACGGGTCTGAAAGTGAAAAGAGAAGGGGAGTGCCCTCTCTACGAAAGAAAGTGGTCTCTTATGAGAGAATTGAGTCGACTGAAACAATTTCATTCATTCCCTTTATTTCATTCTATGTATTAGAAAACCGCGCTTTCACCACTCATAAAAACAATGTTATTCCTTTAACAATGGTTCGTTTACTACGGCATTCCGAGCGCGACAATCTTTAAAAAACTCCCAAGTTAATTTGATATTTTCTTCATTGCCGGTGAACCGCTTCACACGTTTCTGATCGGGAGAAACATTGCCTGAATTTGGGTCTTACCAACACCTATTTCATCGACAATTTGTCGACCATTTTTCCCGGCTTTCGCCAAGTTGATGACCTTGACCCTTTTATTTAATGCTAAAACTTTACGTGTAGGCTTCGACATTTTGAAAATGAATGGCTCATGCTTAACTTTTTATATCCATAATAGACTGACATTAATCATTAACAAGCTATAAAATTAATCCTTAGTCCGATTAGCGATAATCTCGATAAATCTCACCGATATGTGAAACAACGTGATGTTTAATCAAGGGAGTTAACTAACATTGAAAACTCGTAGGGGGGATTGTATTGTGGTCGCATATTGAAGGTGATTGCTTAATAAAGGTGGTCGCGTGAGCAGCATAGTTGGGGAGCATAATGAAAATAACTTGAGGTTAGAAAGGGAATGTACAGCGGATGTAACAGGAGGAAACTGTATATGCTAGCGTGGAAATGTGGGGATCAAATTATGCAAAAAGTAACTGGGTTTGGGGATATATAAAGTAAGATGAAAGTTATGATGAACAATGCAAAAATAAATATCTAGGTGATAAATAATGCAAAAAAATGATGTGAAAAATTGTAACAAGTAAAACAAAAACTAACGCAATTGACACGAACCGGTTTTCGAAGTATTATCCTTTTTCAAGTGTCGGGGAATACGCATTTTCGATGAACAGTTTTTGAGTTATTGCCCTTGACTCTAAAAACGCGTCAAAAGTTGTTTTTTGCCCTTGATTAGAGTTGTGTGATTTAATTGTTTGTCGTATTTGGGTTATTGATATTGATTTTGAAAAATTTTGTGGAATTACTCAGCATAGATATATATGTAATTGAATTCAAAGTAATCAAATTTCTTCAATATGAATAAAATCGTACTTAAGTCACTAAAGACTGTTTTATCATTTCTGACAGCTGAAAGTGGGCGTATGAGGGCTTGCCTCGCAAGCTATCTTATATGTTGTAAATGATTTTCTATATGCCGAAACTCTTCCTCCTTTAATAAATTGTCTGATAAAATATCTTATAAAAAGGTCTAAAGGTATGTATGTGAGTAAACGTTTTCTATATTCTGATTTTCAGTATGTTTCGGAGGCATTCTTGTGCTTTCGTAATATTCTTCTTCAATCATTTCTTTATCGTAATGATAGAAATAATACCAACCCTTTAAAAATAATGAAGGAGCTGTTAGATTATTGGACATATTCTGTTTTACGACTTCTTCCATAACGTTGTTATATTTTACTTAACAAGTTCCAAGACACAGGGTATCACTTTTTGCATATGGTTTCCATTCGTGTCTTAAATATTCCCAATTATCTTCAGTGTATTTAGCAATGTCTACATCCATGATCTTTCTCAAATTCATTGTAGATCTTCACTAGTGAATGGATTGGATAAAGGTATAGGCAGAGTGCCTCTCTATGTTCACTGCGTTTTTAAGTACAATCCAGTTATCAAAACCACTACCATTATGAGAAATCAATGTTAATCTTTTTTCTATCACATTGGCCTAAATATTGAAACATTTGATATCTATACAATCTTTACCCACAAATATTTTACAATATTCATGAGTTCATTATAAACATTTTCTTGAATGTTGTCAGTAGGGTTTCTCTCTAACACTTTTATTAGTTTTTCTAAATTAACTAAATACATGAGTAAGTAATTGCTTTGCGCGTTTCGGTTTCAGTTAAAGTTTCTTCTTAGACCGAAATGTGAGTTGTATATATATAAAACCCAATCTAATGGATCGTATACATCTCTGGGATATAAATGTCTATATTGAATTCTTTAATTCTAGCAGCTGTCATTACTCCTTTTCTATTTGCCTTTGAAAAACTGTTGATAAAACCTTGAAATTTAGTTGCTAAATCTTTGTTCAAAACAAGATTTACACATTTGATAAAACAGTTACCATCTGTTGGTATGTACCAATTTTCACCTACACATTCATTTATCTTTTTAAGTAGATCAGTTCCTCTACCAGCTCTCGATCTTTTGATTGGTTTGAAATTGTCTTTACGTTAAATTATTTTTCCTTTAAAATACCAATTCGTAGCATCAGAATTGATGTCCGTATTTGAAAAGATATTGCGAAAAGTTTTTGCATTGAAACCAACAAGTGCCATATCTTGTCTGTATTCTCCACCCTGAAATATCTTTCCATCTATTTCAATTTGACATATAGCCATTGTCCCATTAATGGGACATGTTTTTGATTGCACTACAGCATAATGTGCTTGTTCCAAGCCCATCCCTAGCCATATGATATTTTAAGTCTATAAACAGAGTTTGATTGCGACTAGTCCGATCGAGTCTACTTTTAGCAGTTATCTCCCTTGAACCCGCCAAAGCCTTGAAAATGTCAAAAATAATGTCAAGTTAGTAATTTTCACATTTTAAGGTCTTTATTCATGAAATAACTTTAGAAATACTATAAAATATAACAATGAGATTGGTTGTGACAAAGATTTGACACGTTTCTAGCGTTTCCGTTGCAGTTGTGAGCAAATTAAAAAGTGTCCCATAAGTGACCCAATGGCTGCGGATGGGGACATTTTTTTTCATACTGCTAATTATTGCAACTGTCAAATTTACGTTGATTTCCATATTTCTACTCCTTGTACACCTAGGTTCAGTATGTGATGTATTCGAATACTCACACGATTTTGAAATTGGATTAGAAATTTATTGAATTATTGCCATTTTTTAGAACTTTAAACGTTCATGAAGCTGTTGCCCTTATCGAAGATGACACCTATAACATACGAAGTGCAGACATTTTCCTTCAACCTCCTGGAGATGGAACCAATTCCGACGAAGATAGCGGAGATGAAGACCACAGTGGTGACATTGACAACTTATCTAGGCAACAGTTGATATTGTTGATATTGAATTACTCTCTGGAGAAGCTGTGACTATTAGATCAGATGGAAACATTCCTGAAGATGAGAGCATTGAAACAGTGAGTGGTCATTGAATTTCGTTTCATTTAAAACATGGTTCTTGGATGATTGTTGATATGTCATCAGTTGAGATATTCTGTTTTATACACTTACATTTTGGTTGGATATAAATTTAACCTGTTTGAACTTATCCAAGTGAGTATATTTTGTGTTCATTTATTCTCTACTTTTATGCATAAACAAATATTTATATATAATGAAAAAATTCTTATGGATTACAATTACTAACTTTATTTGAGCGACGTTTCCACCAGTGTTTTCTGGTCTTTATCAAGCAATGAAATTATTATCAATGCTGGATAAAGACCCGAAAAAGAATTTTTTCATTATATCCAACACCTTTACTAAATGCCATTCAAAGATCAAATATTTATATGATTATATTTTTCAGGTTCAGGAAGATGGTTTAATCCCTGGTGTATCCGAATCAGATGTCACAGTAGAATCAAATAATTCACTGAATAACCGTTTTTGTAAATCGTCCTTCATACCAAGTGCCCCAGCACAATGGCGGAAAGTCGACATACCCAAGAATTTAGGTTGTCAAAGATTGTGGGAAGAGCCAACACCTGAATTTCTGCTTGAAGCCCATTCGCCTTCAACTATATTTGAATGGTTTTTTGATGAAGATATTGTCAGTTTGATAGTGACAGAAACCAATAAATATGCAAGTGAAAAGGGAGATCATCATTTCAAAACTACACCTGATGAAATCCATTTATTTGTGGCAATACTATATTTGTCTGGATATGCAACACTACCAAGAAGAAATATGTATTGGGAACTAAAACCTGATGTTCACAATGAGGCTGTCAGTGAAGCCATGTCTAGAAATCAGTTCAATAACATAATGAAATACCTATACTTGGCTGATAATAATGCTTTGCCCCTAATGATAAATTTGCCAAAGTTCGAAAACTATTTGACCTTGTCAATGAAAGATATGTAAGATATTACCCTATGGAGCAAAACTTATCAGTTGACGAAAGCATGGTTCCTTACTTCGGAAGGCACGGCGCAAAACAGTGCATTAGGAATAAACCTATACGCTTTGGTTTCAAAACATGGTCTTTAGCTACAACTTCCGGATATGTTGTCCAATTAGATCCGTATCAAGGAGCTTGCGCAAAATATGACAAATCCTATGGGCTAGGTTATTCTGTATTTACTAATTTGCTTAGCTGTTTACCTGAAAACTTACCTCGCTCTAATCGTCTACAGAAATGTCCTATCATGGATTCTAAGGATCTTGGTAAATTGCCCAGAGGGACTTCTGATTATCGATTTGACCATATACACAACATCCTTGTTATTAGTTGGAATGATAACAGTGTTGTTACACTAGGCTCTAATTCGACAGGTGTTTTACCCGTAGAAAATGCAAAACGTTTCTCTTCAAGGGAAAAATCTCATATTCAGGTTGACCAGCCAAATCTTATCAGGGTTTATAATGCAACAATGGGAGTGGTGGATCGTATGGATCAGAATATTGGATGTTATCGAATTGATATGCGAACAAAAAATGGTGGTGGCCCCTCTTTGCATACTTGTTAGACGTTATGGCACAAAATGCCTGGCTTATTTTTCGCAAAAATCAACCTGGTATAGACCAACTCGCCATCAAGCGGGAAATAGTAGATGTTTACATAAGACGTTATAAATCTGTACGTAATATTGGTAGACCACTTACAATTACATCACATTCCAGAAGAACTGACAAAAAAGTTCCAGCCGTTATTAGAACAGATGGAATAAACCATTACATAGCTTTTTCAGGTGAATCAAGAAGACGATGTGCTGAATGTGGAAAGAAGACTATGATGATATGCTGTAAATGTAATGTTCCACTTCATCTAAACTGTAGTCTTATGTTTCATCGCTAGATATTATTCAATGTATTTTGATGATCTATATGTTAAAAATGTATTTTTAATTATTTTGTATTATAATGAATTAATTTCAAATTAAAATTAACTAAATTAGTTTAGTTTCATCAAGCGTTTGATTTTTTCACCATCATTATGTTATCTGAGAATTAAAAAACCCGTGACCAGCCGTAGCCAATGGCCCATTTATGGGACACTTCATAAAAACAGGTACATTAACTCAAATTGAACAATAAAACCACTCTTTAGTGTTATTTCAATCTAGGTTTGTGCTGAAGAACACTTCTAAAGATGTTTCCAAAAATAAAAAAAAGTTGGCTATATATGGGTTAAATGTTGAAAATTTTATCACCTATAGTCTTGATAATATTTATATTATTAAATAGGGTGTTTATATTAATGTTTCATCGTCTATAATTTCGATTCTATTCATATTTTTAAGTATATCTTTTTAATTTAAATTTATTCACTTTTATTGATGACATTCTACATCAAATTTATCTAAAATTTCATTGAATTCTTCTATTTCTTCAACGGTTATGTTCTTGTCTTCTATTGATCTTTCGAAAAATATAAACAATTTATTAAGATAGGCATTTAAGATTTCTGTTTTCTGTTTATAATAAGATTTCTGTTTTGATGTAAAACCTAAAGTAATCAATCCACAAGATGATGTTTGAACAGCAGTGAATACACGGCTACGGCTATTACAGTTGGGACAATTACTGGAAGTATTAATCCATCGGTTTCGGCTGTTGCCACTGTTACTTCTACTGTTAGAATTTTATGTTTTGAAAAGAAAATTCTACTTCATGTAATTCTACATTTATTGTACTGTTCTAGGTTTACTTTTAACTCATTTTGTTTGTTTGTCTATCATGTATTGTTGTCTCCTTCTTTCAAACAGTTCCATTTTTTGGTAATTAATTAACTTCTGATAAACCAAGAGATGTTAATTGTTTACTATCTCCAATAAAAACTTCTACAGTCACTAACAATAATTGTTCTTTCGAATCATTGATCTTTTTTTTTAAGAGGAACTAAATATTTTGGTGTTTCAATAGAGATTGATATATTAACATATACATTATCATCTCTTATTACTGGTATTAAAATCTTTTTGTTGACTTTTATGAATATCAATAGAGATGAACTTAAACTTAAAAAAAAACACCTTTACTTACATATTCAAAGCCTTTTACTCGTAAAAACTCATATCTATTTGGTCCTTCTTTTTGTAGTTCTGATTGTGGGTTTCTAATAATATTTATTGATGGCGGAGTTTCTGTCTCCAATATCATATCAAAATCTCTAAATGCAAGAATATCATTTTTATCTGATGGCATAATTAACATTCTAAAGGTATATATATTCCACTTGTTTTAATTTCATACAAGTGATTAACCTTGTTGTTTTCGTTGTTAATTTCAAATTCTTTAGTTTCTACATAATCTCTGCCATTGATAAATTGAAGAACTTTACGAGCGTTAAATTTCCCCATTGGAGAGCCTTGTGTGAAGAATATTGAATCAACTTTTATCTTTATCGGAAAAATAATTTCAATTAGAAGTTTTCCTCGGAAAGCAAACTGTACTTGACCACCTTCATTAAATATGTTTTTAGGGTTACCAAATTCTACAACAGAAAATACTATTAATTTTGCTGTAAATCCATACTTTTTCAATTCATACTCTTTTGATTTATCAATATTATTATGAAATTTAATAAATTCATCACTGAAATTTTCAAATGGAAGATTGAAATAATATTTATTTTGTTCCTTGAGATTCCTTTCTAATGGATATATTTGTTTCCTGTTTTATAACACTACTGTAAAACTTTTATTAAAAGTACCTAATCAATAGCAAGACTTCTACATCACAAACTTCACAAAATTCTAAACTGCTATGTAATTTCGGTCCATAGAGCAAAAAACTGGTATGTTGAGTGATGATTTACATTGTAATTACCTGCATCAAACCTATCATATTTTACAAAACAACTATGAAATTAATTTATAAAGGCTTAACACATGTACATGTTCATTACATGGGGCGTGTTACGATTATTAATCGATTATGTCTCTACGATTATTACGATTTATCGCAACATTAAGTCTCTCAACATTCTTCAAGAAATAAGACTCTTCTAAAAAATTGGTAGTAATCACAGCTTAACCTCATTGATATACAGCAGACATGATGGACAGCAACCCTTTAAAATGCCATAGCCTGAAATGCCACAGCCTGTGCCTCCTTATTCAGCCTACTGTTATTATTTGAGCGATTATAATGACTTAATCCGTAATCAAAATAGACTAAGTACAATACTCGTTGAACAACACGAAAGAGCTTGTTCGTAGTTATTTACATAGCAACCGTCACCAGGCTTTATGAAAGCTAAAGAAGAATTACTATACAAATTTGGTGATGAATACAAAATGAAATATGAAATATGATAATCCTACACAGATGAATAAATTCCTCGACACTTGAAAAAGGATAATATTTCGAAAACCGGTTCGTGTCAATTGCGTAAGTTTTTGTTTTACTTGTTATAATTTTTCACATCATTATTAGCGTTATTTATCACCTAAATATATATTATTTTTGCATTTTTCATCTTGCTTTATATATCCCCAAACCCAGTTTGACTTATTTGCATAATTTGATCCCAACATTTTCACGCTAGCATATACAGTTTCCTCCTGTTACATCCGCTGTACATTCCCTTCTAACCCCAAGTTATTTTCATTATGCTCCCCAACTACAACAGCCACTGGCAAGAAGCCAGAAATAGAAACACTAATCGTCAACCAAACCAATATCAGGTACCCTACAACGGCCCTGTCTTCCATAGACCTCTACCACCTACCAATCGCCGACCACCAACCAACCCATCCAGCTATATCCCACCCCATCGCCGACCTACCTACAACACAGCCTACCAATCAAGAGGTAACCATCGACCTGACCAACAACAGAAACGACTACCAGCCCACCGACGCCAACCAGTCCCCACTCATAAGGAGGAAGAACCCTTTGTGAAGGTGTTCTTCCAAGTTTTGCAGTGCCTCCATCATTTGGCAATCCTTACCCTTCAACAGCAAGGCCAACCAGCGTTTACCTTCAAACGCAAAGTCTCTGAGTTGGATAGTTTTATCCGTCCAGCAATGAAAACATCAGCCGTCGACGCGAAT
>NW_008707425.1:2000026-2023756 GCF_000327385.1 Lottia gigantea
CGCCACCTTTCTTCCTTCTGTGCGTTTTTGGACCAGCAAACCACCCCTCAGTCTCCATCCAAGTCGAGACATGTATCCAGACCGTCCCCTCCTCGAACCAGATCCCAGTCCGTTCCCAATGCTACAATTCTAACAACTACCAAACCAGTACCAATCACACCGTCGACGACCATTATATCCGCTACCAAACCGTATTATCACCAAACCAAGGACAAATCATTATGGAAACTACCTGCTCTAAAGAAATCAACCTTAATAATTGGATCATCTAACCTGAATCGAATTACCAAAACCAGTTCGGACACCGAAATACATTCTTACCCCGGTGCCCAAATCCATCACATACAGTCAATCCTGGAATCATACGACCATGATCCCAAACCTACTACCATTATTCTTCATGTAGGCCTCAACAACCGTGATCAGATACCAAAGACCTCCTTTAACCAAGCCCAGAAATTAATCGCCACAGCCAACGAAACCTTCCCAAACTCCAAGATCCTCTTCACATGTACACCCATTTCAAATAAAATCTCGAAGAAAGCACAACAGAACCTCAGCACCCTCAACAACATGATGATGGAGTCCAGTATCAACAGCGCAACAATCTTACCACCCTACGAAGAAGAATTCGAAACAGTTGATAATCTTCATTGGTCTCCAGAAACAGCAAACAGCATTTATTTGTTTTGGATACACCAGCTTAAAGCATCGAGTAAGTCTTTAAACTAATTACTGGGGATAAAAATACTGAGAGGCCACCGCTAGGCCAAACTGTAGTTAACTTGAGCCGCAAAATTCTCACACCCCTTCAGCATTCAATCTTAGACCGTGGACTTAAGTTTATTCCCACACCAAAGATAGCTAACTTGAATTATCTCCGACCATCCATTGAACGATTTCAACGAAATCTTAGCTGCACATATTTTTTTCGAAACCACCCCCCACGTGGTGCTAGAACAATGTTTATTCCTAAATCCATGTGGACACCCCTTCAGGCCGCCATCCATCCTGAAATATTGAAAGCATTTGCTAGTATGAATAGCCAAACAGTGAACCTTTCCATAACACACGAAAAGCCTAATCTCACACGAGTGGAACGTGAAGCGTTAAACTTACTTAAGAAAGACGATAGCATTGTTATTAAAAAGAGTGACAAAGGTTCATGTTGTGTCATTCTGAATAGGGAGGATTACGTTTCAGAAGCAGAGAATCAACTGAATAATCCTAAACATTATGCCATTTTACCGAAACCAATTTTCAAAGAAACTGCTAACATGATTAATAATATTCTTGCCGATTTAGTCAAAACTAGTTATCTCAAACAGAAACAATATGACTATCTGTCTGCCAAACCTGATTGTCGCGAGAGACATTTGTACACTTTGCCTAAAATCCATAAGAATCCAACCAAGGAGTGGTTTATCTCGAATAAAATCCCTAAAGGCCGCCCGATTATATCTGACTGTGGGTAGTGAGTCATATGCAGTGTCAGAATACATTGATCATTTCTTACTACCTCTAGCATGCCAACATCGCGCCTACCTTAAAGACACAACCGATTTTGTCAACAAAATAAAAAATCTTCGAGTTCCCTCTAATGCTATTTTAATTTCTATCGACGTTTCTTCTATGTATACCAATATCGATAACACTACTGGTTTAACGGCAGTTCGTAAAGCTTTTAATAGAAACCCAGATCCAAACAGACCCGACGATGCAATTCTACAGCTTTTAGAGATTTGTTTTAGTCGAAACGATTTCACATTTAATGGTAAAACATATTTACAAACTTCAGGGACAGCAATGGGCAAACGATTCGCCCCTTCGTACGCAAACCTTTTCATGGCAGAGTGGGAACGTGAGGTGTTGCCCCTCTGTCCACTTGACCCACTTTTTTACGGACGCTTTTTGGATGACATTTTTATGGTTTGGACTTATTCTATCGAACAGTTTTGGGAATTCTTTGAAATTCTCAACAACCACCATCCTTCTATCAAGCTAACCGCAAACGTGAGTGACAAAAGCATAGACTTTCTCGATACCACAGTCTTTAAGGGAGATTCCATAGCAGAAACAAATATTAAAGTGTATTTCAAAGAAACTGATACTCATCAACTCTTGCACAAGAGCTCCTTTCACCCAAAACATACCTTTTCTGGTATAATTAAGTCACAAGTTTTACGATTTCATCGAATTTGTACAAGATCTTCTGATTTCAACCAAGCCTGTACGATTGTTTTCTCAAAACTGAAAGAGCGTGGGTACTCTAAACGATTTTTACGAAACATAAAAAATTCCACCTTAGCACAGATAGCAGCTAAAAACAGATTTTATGCCGAAGTACCTCCAGGTTTAAGAAGTGCTCCATGTTTGTCCAGTAGATGCAAAACATGTCCCTTTATATCAGAAACTCATTATTTTGTAAGCAACTCTACGAATAAAAGGTACCCGATCCAGGAACATCTAACATGTGAACATTCGAATGTAATATATTTAATTTCATGCAAGAAATGCCCCAAACAATATGTAGGAGAAACTAAGAATAATTTACGAACTCGCTTTAATGCTCATAGGTCAGACATCAAATTAAAGAAAGACAAGCCTGTTTCTAATCATTTCAACCTCGACGACCATTCAATAGACGATCTCACCCTAATCCCAATTGAGCGTATAGAAATTGACTTGCCCGAAGATGAAACTACCAAATTCCGTCAATCTAGGGAGGCCCATTGGATTGAGACATTGAATACAGCAAGACCTATAGGACTAAATATTCATCATAATGTAGGCATAGCACCCTTTGTTGTCCCGTTTAATACAACCAGCAATCGAGCAAGCAAGATAGTTCATGCCCACTATAAGAGCCTTCAAGAGAAATTCCCCCATGTCTATAAGCAGAAAATGATAGTTGCATATTCAAAAAATAAGAACTTAAATGATAATATTGTTCATAGTAAACTAAAAACAATCAGTACATAACAGATACTATACTTCTCGCCCATCGGGCGAGTTATTTTTTCTAATTTCAGATCAGAATAAGAACAGAAGAAAACCCAATATCAAGACCCTTAATCCTAATTTCTAAATAAAGTGTCTGCTCCACCCTAGGCCTGTACATTTGGGAGAATCAAACCCTCCCTTCCCCGAAATCAAATGCAATGGTGGATCTTGGTTACCTATATGAATTAAATCACCCTAAGAATTTGTTGGAGTTATTGGATGTATTACCAGACTCTACAAAGGAGCGTTGGAGAAGAAAATCAAACAGCATAAAATACACCAACTAAAAGAATAGCAGACTTCAAAGACTGTGCTCACTTTGTTGAAGGAGAAGCTGATATGTTAAATGTTACTGTATTTGGTACAAAATTACCGAGGCCAAACTACAACCCACAATTCAAAACCAACACTTCAAAAATCACTAAACACAGAAGCTCTGCTACAGCTATCGCTGATAAGGTTACCCCGTATCTTTTGTAATGGTTCACACAATTTAGAAGACTGTACAGACTTTAAAAAGATATCAGTAGGAGAACGAAAAAAATTTGCAAGAACTAAATTCCTGTGTTATGGTTGTTTAGAGATTAATCATGTATCTAGAAATTGCCTAAGAAGAAAACTTGCTCAATTTGTCAAAAGCCTCATCAAACTGCATTTCATATTGATTGTTTCCAAGGTATCAATTTTAAGACAAAATTCTGATTTACAACAAACTGCTAAATCCTCTACAAACTTTAAATCATCAACCAATCAGTCAAATGTAAAACAGTCCAATGATCAAATATTTCCTACAACCAATGGTGCTATTAAAAATGGTTATGCCAACATTACTAGCTACATCATTAAACATACAACAGAAACCGATTTATTGATGTCTATTTTTCCTGTAAGATTGAGATGTAACAGACGTACTCTCATTACATATGCCTTTCAGGATAATGGTTCTGGTGGATGTTTTGTTACTCTAGATGTGGTACAACGATTAGGATTAAAGGGCGATGACTTGCAATTATAACTTAGTACTATGCATAGAGAGAGTTTGATTGATAGCTGTGCATATGATCATTTACAGATTCCTGATATGAATGAATATACAGTAGATTTACACAGATCTTACTTGAGAGATGAGATTCCTGCATCGACAGCTAGAATCCCTACTCCAGAAATCATTTGAATGATGTCCTCATCAATGACTTTTTACCTGGTCTAGAAATCGTACTGTTAATTGGTACAACTGTCCCAAGGCTATAGAACCATTAGAAGTCATTTCTAGTCAAGATAATGGTCAATTTGCTGTACGTACTAGACTTTGTTGATCTATAACTGGTCCAATCTGACAGTACTACAGTACTTAAATATATCAACAAGTGGTATAATCAACAAGGAATATGCAGTTCAAGTACCAGATGATGAACTGAACGAATGGTAACGTCTGGTATATACCGCATCATGCTGTATATCATCCCCTTAAGCCTAATAGAGTAAGAGTCTTCGACTGTAGTGCCCAGTTTCAACATTAAAGCCTGAACAACGCTTTACTACAAGGCTTATCAGCGAAAAACCAACAGAATTTAAAATGACAGTACACTTGTTTGGTGCAGTTTTGCCAATTACGCCCTACGTCAAAATGTTTATGTTAATGACTTGTTGAAATCCTACAACGATGTACAAGAGGCCATTTTAAATATTCACACCAAATTTCATTGAAACTGGATAAAAACTGTAGTCTCTATTGTGCTCACAATCTAATTTTGATGCGTTTTTCATAAGTCAAGGGCAATAACTCAAAAACCGTTCATCGAAAGATCGTCAAATTCAAACTTGTCCAAGATCTTATGAATATAAATGATCACACCAAATTTCATTCAAATCAGATGAAAATTGTAGTCTCTATCGCGTTCACAAGCCAATTTTGACGCGTTTTGGCTTAGTCAAGGGCATTAACTCAAAAACCATTCATCGAAACACCGTGAATATCGAACTTGTCCAAGATCTCATCAATATAAATAATCACACCAAAGTTCATTCGAATCAGATGAAAACTGTAGTCTCTATCGCGCTCACAAGCCAATTGTGTTTTCGTAGATAACAGAGTTGCAACAATCCTTACAGAAACGCAGCCTAGTCCATGGTGTAAAGTGGACAACAAATTTAATCCATCTGACTTAACTTCTAGAAGCACCTCTCCTAAAGAATTCTTAAACTCATCACAATGGTTAATGGGGCCGGAATTTCTTAGGAAACCAAAAGAAACCTGGTCAGACCATGATATTGATAAAGGTAAGATCATGTTTGCTTACTTTTGCTACTGAGGCTATCCCTTTGGTCAATGCAGCGATGAACCTTATAGAACGATTTTCGAGTTGCAAGTAAAATCTTACCTCATTGGCAAAGTTCGAGGTATTGATAACCACACGAATTGGAAATCTGATTTGAGTATAGATGAGCTTGATTCAGCTGAGATTGCAGTTCTAAAATTTGTCCATGGTAAAGTTTTTTTCAGATGAAATTAAGATTTTGATTAAAGCAGTCAAAGATAATCAGCAAAATGTCAGGATGAAGTTAAAGTTAAAGATGACTTGTATGAAGTGAACAGTACAGAAATCAAGTCCATTGTCTAAGTTGTATTCATGGTTAGAAAACGGTGTAATAAGAGTTTGTGGAAGATTGAGTCGTGCTGACATTCCTTATGAAGCTAAGTACCCTATAGTTATTCCTAAAAGTGGACATATTACAGTCTTAATTATTAGACATGTTCATCAGAGTATAGAACATTCTAGAAGAGCTCACACTCTATCAATTATTAGAGAGAAATATTGTATCATAAACAGTAACTCTATAGTTAGATTTACACTCTCTAAATGTGTAACGTGTCGAAAATTAAACAATATGGAACAGAAAATAACAGATTTGCCTGCTAATCGTGTTACTCCTGCACCTGTTGTTGACTTTTTCGGACCCTTTATGGTAAAAGAAGGAAGAAAAGAACGTTGTGGTGTTTTGTTCACTTGCCTTATCGTATCTCATATTGAGATCGCCTACTCATTAGATACTAGTCCTTTTATTGTAGCCTTAAGGCGATTTATACCTAGGCGAGGTCAAGTTTTGGAAATACGTAGTGATAAAGGTACTAATTTCCGTGGAGCGGAACGAGAATTATCGTTAGAAATTAATAAATGGAATCAGAGTGTTATTAATGATGAATTACTTCAACAAAACATGAAATGGCTGCCCAGTGGTAGTCATCATGAAGTCTAAGAACGCCAGATTCGTTCCGTTCGTAAGGTATTAAACTCACTTTTACGAGATTCTGGCAACCCAAGCTGTAATAAAGAACCATTTATCACCCCCATGTTTGAAGTATAATCTATCATTAATAGTCGTACGTTGACTTTTGTTTCTGACGGTTCAAAAGATTTCAATCCTTTGACACCGCATCAATTATTAACCTAATGAACGAAATGGCTTATTCCCCCGGTAAATTTGTGAAAGAAGATTTATATTCCAGGAAATACTGGAAACGTGTACAATTACACGCGAATTCATTTTGGAAGCGTTGGATTAAGGAATATTTAGTAACATTACAGCAACGCGTTAAATGGAACAGGCCCAAAAGGAACATCAATATAGATGATATTGTGCTAATTGTTGAAGAGAATCAACCACGACATTTTTGGCAAATGGTGCGTGTCATTGAAGTTTTAAAAGATAAAAATGACTGAAGTGATACAGCGCAAACAAAATCTTCTACTCTTGTGCGACCGATTGCTAAATTAGTTATCCTTTTGCCCTAGTGTAATATGTTAAGCTAGTTAACGGGGCCGATGCGTTACAGCCAAAAGGGCATGTGTACGTAATAAAGTGTTCCTAATTAAGCAAATGTGATTTTTGTTTAAAATTATATAAATTGCCTTCCATAGTATTAATGAGTACACTCACGTGACTGAAAAATATTTCCCATGGTCAAGGATGAACGCCATTGTTGAGAAGGAATAATCACTGAAAACGTAATGAAGCGATAAATATACAAGAAGAAATGGTCTGCCACAAACAGTGAGTGACACACAATTAACTATAAGGAACGCTTTAAACGTTAATTGTGTATTTCAAATTATGTAAAACATATTATTGTAATTTTTTTCTGACTGTGTTGAAGCAGACATTTCCCTCGTGCAGATGAATATAGAATGGGCCTTTTGAAGTAAATATCGTTTGCTAGCTGTATTAATTCGGCGACGGTACTGCAAGGCTACTGAAATCATTCAAGTTATTACAACTTTATTGTACAACTGCACGATACCTGTATTTTATAGTTTTGCTGAGTATATATATATATTTGTGGAAACAGAAGACTTTATACTACATCAACAAAATAGCATCGAAAGAGATACCCATCGTCATGTGCTTGCCCTGCATAGCAACCATGCATTTCACCTTATCTACACAACTCCTGGTCATGGCAGTCATATATCTTATAAACTGTTCTCTTTCCCGCTGCTCAGTTAGTTACGTGACCTGCAGGTCCATTCCAATGGTTGACAAGTCTATTGTTATAGATATTTCATAAGTTAAGTGAAGTTTAATAGTGTTTTATTTTTCGATTTTCCTGATTGTTAATGTGAGAGCAGAAAGTATAAAGTTAATGTGTTTACGAACAATTGTGGACTGACCGACAGACGGGCGGACGGATCGACGGCGGACCTAAAAATGATTAATCAGACGAATGTTTCTCTTTATAAACATCGGATTTATAGAGAAAAGTTAGTAGCACTTACTTGTTGGTTTCAATTGACATGTGTTGGTTGTTTTCATGCCATTATTCCGTAGTATTTCTAATAATTCATAACGAAATGAAGAAACGTCTTGTTTTAATTCATTTATATCATCTTCACTGATGTTTTCTTCTTTTTCTGGATCGTGTTGTTTGTTCATTATATATCGCTTTATCAAATCTCTCATTACAGCCTATAATTATAAGTTAAGCCCGTCAACCAAATTATATATGCCCGCAGCTCTGTAAATCGACTATCTTATTTTGTCCGTTCATTCAGTTCTTTTACCGTTCGCAAGTCTTGATAAAACTTTCACTCTCAAAAGATCAATATCTTTGTACTTGCAAAATGTGATTGTATATTTAGAAATCTGAAACGCGTTGTTGAGATCTTCAAACAACTAACCTATGTCAGCCTGCGTCTTTACTGAAGTGCGACAAGCAGAACTCGCCTTGATCTCATGTCTTCACTTTGAGGCAAGATCGAAAAGTTTGTTTACAGACGTGTGCTTAGGGGCATTCATGAAAGAAAGCTTTACAATTAAAAACAGGTACCACCGTTTGGTTTGTGTAGGGAAATCATTTGAAAATGACTCCCTAAATCATCATTCGAAGAAACTATTCAGGGCTGGTCTAGTTTTATCAGAATATTAAAATGGAATTTGGTATTCTGTGTATAGCCATATTGCAATTCGAGATATCTTCATTTTGATTCTCACTCTTATACTCAGATTTAGCTTTCTACGATATTGGCCAAACTAGTGACCTTCTTTCCTGCAAAATATTATTGGTAAAAAAAGTATACTTTTTAAGTTATGATAAATTACATATATATAATATATATGTAAATCTAATCAGGATGTGCCACGCCCACCCCCAAAATTTTGTTATATCTGCTATCATGTGTACAATGTTAAATGGTGTTCAAAATTTCAAGCATCTACAATTATTAGATCATGAGATATTCATTGTATACGTTAAAAGTTTGAGTTTATACGGCAAAAACCAAATTACGCAGAGTTATTATAGACGTCAGTGTAAAATTTTAGAATTCTAAAAAGCGCAATATTGATCAATATATCAAGTGTGATATATCTCCAGAAAAGGCGAAATCACACACATTAAGGAAATAAGATAAATTTTGTCGTATGATAACTAGGTCACGTGACAGAGCTCTTTAAAGATAAACATTGCGATTTTCAAATGGCTCTAGAACCAGAAAATAACATCGCGTGACAAAAGTAAATATATTTTTAGATAGATCTTGTTTGGGACCACAACATTTGTGCAGGTCACAAGGTCACCAAAGGTCAAGGTAACAAGATATATGCCTAAGCAGTTTTGACAATTACTGAAAAAATATAACGGGAAATTAAAAAAATAAACAAAGCCAAATTTTACGAGCGAATAACTTCAAAACCGGAAGTGATATCGAAACTTTGAAAAATTAATTTTAGTTTGCAATCAAAATATCTATCTATCTGTAAGTTTTCATATCGATCGAAATAAAATTGTAGAAGTTACAAAAAAAAGTGAAAAACCTCAAAAATTTAAACTATAAAAGTCAGCGACAAAAGCTTAAATTTTAGAATTTTTTAATTGCTATATTATAGCCGTTAGCGTGAACTTATTAACAAAAAAAGATCGATCAAAATCCGATCAAAATTGGAGCCGAAAATTAGCAAAAACGTAAAAAATGGATTTTGTTCTACGTCATTTCCGGTTGGAAAAAAAATGCATGAAAATACATTCATCAGTCTTGCGACATTAACGGGAGAAATGTATGTGGCATGTATAGTTTTGGCTGGGCGTTCTGACCAGAATTCGAAAAAAAAATAGATCCACAGGTTTCGTGTGGTTCTGAAGCAGTGCGTAACAGTTTTGATTTTACGCTTAAAACTGTGCCGCAAAGTATCGTAACAGTAACATAATTTCCTATAATAATTAACTGGATATAGATCGCCCAAACGCAAAGCATATTCGACAGATCGCTTCAACTCACATTGCATTCAACAACAGTTGAAGGGAGCAAACTACCTTTATCGTTTAGACCACAAAAAAACTTACAAGCGGAAAACCGACTTTTTCAAGATAAAAATTCATCAATTTCAATTGGAGATAAAATCGGAAGTAAACATCGTACAATAAACGTTAATATACCATTGGATAGATCTCGTTGAGGGCTATAAAAATTGTTCTGGTCACATGATCACCAAAGGTCAAGGTCACGATATACGACCCTTCAAAGTATTCATATTTTTCAACCGGAAATAAATAAAAAGCAAAATCAAAATTCAAAAATCGGTTCTCAAATATAATTTAGCAATCGATAGTAGATACCATAGATATCAAATTTACACAAATTGGATTACACCCTGAGGCCCCATTTCGATTTAAAGAAAATTACGCACAGTTACTATAGAAGAAAGTACAAAGTTTTCAAATATTAAAAAACGCAATTTTGATTGAAATATCTAGCGTTATACATCATTACAAAGGGAAGATGTATGTAAATTAGGTCACGTGTCAGAGCTCTTTGAAGAAAAAAAATTGTTATTTTCAATCGGCTATAAAACCGGAAGTAAACATTGCACAGCACAAATGAGTATATCACTGAATAGATATCATCAAGAGCAACAAATTTTGTTCAAGCCACAAGGTCACCAAAGGTCAAGGTCACGAAATAGGACCCTTTGAAATTTTTGACATTACCGAAAAATTTTAACCGGAAATAAAAGAAAAGCCAAATCGAAATTCAAAAATCGGCTTCCAAATTTCTTTTCGCAATCGATTGTCATATCCCGAAAAATCAAAATTATGAAAAGCGCTTTTTACAAAACATATCAATATTGCGGCTACACTGTTACATCCGGGTCGGATTTTATGATTTGAAGTTTTTTGTATGACCATTTGTAACATATTGCAAAAAGAATATTTGAAATATCTTATAAATTAAGGAAGTTGAATTTTATATTTTAGAAGCGAATAGCGTCAAAACCGGAAGTGATATCGAAATTTCGAAAATTAGTTTTTGTTCGCAATAAAAGTCTCTATCTCTGTGTAAGTTTTCAGATTGATCGAAATAGAATTGTAGAAGTTAGAAAAAAGGTTAAAAAACTCTAAAATTGGAGCTAAAAAAGTCAGCGACAAAAGTCAAAATTGTCGATTGTTTCAATTGCTATCTTGTAGTCATTAGCGCGAAGTAATAAACAGTAAAGTTTGAGCAATATCAGATCAGTATTAAATCTGATGAAAGGAAAAAATCGAAATGGAGCCATTGGCCACCGCTCATTTCCGGTTGGTCAAAATGGTGCCAATTTACATTAAAGGAATAATGGACCACTATTTTGACTAGCAAACAGTAATAGACAGTCTGTAGCATGTTCCCTTCTTAGAAAACAAAAAAAAAACTAGAGCCGTAAGTGCACCGGCGCTGAAGCAGTGCGTTGCATCCGGGTTGAATGATGCATAGTATATTCAGATGTATCTTTTAGAAAGGTTTCACATATTTTTCTTCTAATGTCGTATCGTAAATTACAAGAATATATACCCCTTATTTTTCTTTTAAAACTTTTCACTGGTCAACGATACAATTCTAACACATTTTTAAATTTCTTTTTCAAAAAAATTAAAAAGTACTTTTTTAGAACTGATTTTTTTGTGTGGACTTGGATCAGTCTCTTCAAGATTTAGAAATTTTGAAATATAGGAATCCGTGTTCCAATAATTTAAGAAAATTCCTGGCACTCGGTTTGTGTTATTGTCCTATTCGCAATATTCAAATGGCCATAAAAACAGATGTAAACATCGTACAACAAAATCAAAGGCATCATGTGATAGATGTCGTCAAGGGCTATGACTTTTGTTCAGGCGACATAGTCACCACAGGTCAAGGTCACGAGATATGAGCCTTAAGTTTTGAAAATTGCTGTTTTTGAAAGCCTATAAGACCGGAAAGAGGTGTCGGACATCATAGATCAAAACATGAATTGACAATATAGATCAATGACTTTTGACCTTGATAAGGTCATGGTCATCAAAGACGAAGGTCAAAAATGAAAATTTAGTCAATTTTAAAACCTATTCCTTTTTTAAAAGTAAAAAGCTCAAAGAGATTTATCTTCTTACGATATTGGCCAAACTAGTGACCTATTTTCCTGCAAAATATTATCGGTGAAAAATGTATACTTTGCAAGTTATGACAAATTACAAATATATAATATATATGTAAATCTAACCCGGATGTGCCACGCCCACCCCGAAAATTTTGCTATGTGTACAATGTTAAATGATGTTAAAATTTTCAAGCATCTACAATTATTAGATTATGAGATATTCGTTGTTATACGTTAAAAGTTTGAGTTTATACGGCAAAAACCAAATTACGCACAGTTACTATAGACGTCAGTGTAAAATTTTAAAATTTTTAAAAACGCAATATACTCAGAAAGAAGAAATCGCTCTCATTAAGGAAATGAAATAAATTTTGTCGTATGATAATTAGGTCACGTGACAGAGCTCTTTAAAGATAAAAAATTGCGATTTTCAAATGGCTCTAGATCCGGAAGTTAACATCGCGTGATAAAGGTAAATATATTTTTAGAAAAGCTCAGGATCTCAGCATTATGAATCCGAAAATAATATTGCTGTATCTTTATTAAGTCACCTGTTAGAAGGCTTTAAAGATGCAAACTCAACTTTTAGTGACACCCATAAAACCAGAACCACGTGACGGACATGAAAAATATTAACATCATCTAAAAACTGTAGTCGGTATTAATTATTACTGTAAATATCAACATCATCCAAGGTACAGCTCTTGAGATAGAAGCGTTCAAAGTTTTAAGAAAATTGCAACATTTTTTTTAAATATAGCTTTGACATCATCAAGTGCGATATTATTTGAAACCATTAAATAAGTACATAAATAATCTGAAGGTGGTAGCATGCTAATACAATTAGGGATTAAGATACAGCACTGCAAAAATGCCAAATTGTCCATATTTAGACCCCTATCAAACCAAAAGGTCAAAAGGTCATAATAAGGTCAAGTTCAGCTATTATCATCATAGTAAATAGGAAGCTAATCAAAGGTCAAGGGTCACGAAATATGAGCTTTCAAATTCCGAAAAAATTGAACCGGAAATTGCAAAAAAGCAAAAAAGAAATTCAAAAATCGACTTCCTATAGTTTTCTTAAATTTTTGTGTTCTTTCATTTGACACCAAAATTATCAAAATCGGATAAGCCGTAATCTCTGAATAAATTTTTTATAACTTCAGAAAAATCAAAACGGCGACCACAATTTTCGTGTGTAGTAAATGCCTCTGTCATAACGTTATCAACTTATTAGTTTAAGTTTCAGTGACCTTCATACATAAAAAAACGGAAGTGGGTCAACCGGAAGCTAGAACCTTGATTTCGCATCAACCGGAAGTGATGCAAAATTTTTGATTGTGTCAATTTGTTTTCTTTTGTGATCTGTTTCCGCACCAGAAATTCAAATCAATCGGACGCATAGCGGAGAAAATAAAAAATTTGGTCAAATTTTGCGAAATTCGGCTAAAAAATGTGTGCTATGAATTTTCAAAATTCGATTTTTTTTTTAACTCCTATCACATACGATATTCGGGTGAAGTTCTAAAACTGAAAACCCGAGCAAAATCGCTCCAAAATTGCGCCTTCAAGAGTCAATTATCTACTTTTGCACATTTTGCAATGTGCCACTATCCGTTTTCCAATTTATATTCATTAGTTAAAACACCGAATATGCAGGTCCAATGCATTGCTAATCTTGCAGTAACTATTACCGTTTCTGCAGAGTACTCGACACAAACTCATACTTTTTTTTGCAAGTACGAAAACATGTTTAAAAAATGCTCCAAATAAAATCTCCAAACGTCAGCGACAAAAGTCAAAATTTGAAATTTCTTAAATTGCTATCTTTTAGACATTAGTTCAAAGTAATGAACAGAACAAAAATTATGATCAAAATCGATTCAGAATTAGAGCAGACGTAATGAACGGTTAACGTCCTACGTCATTTCCCGTTGTGCTAAGATGCGCCATTTTACATATAAACAATAGCGACACGCTAAATATAAGAGATAATGGAATCAGATAACCTGTGATATGTTCCAAGAACGCACTGCAATGATAATATTTATCTGATTAAATATATAAATAGTAAATTACAAAATTACAAGCCAAACCATCTCTCTATGCCTTTCAAGTCTATCATCATTCATCTCTATATGTTTTTTGTTTTGCAAATGACTATTTTTTTTTGACCAACCGGAAATGACGTAGGACGTTAAACTTTCATTTGTTATTTCGAATTACTGCTTTAATTTACCAAGCTCTGCTTGTTTTCGTATTGATTTTTTTTTTTTCGTCCACGGCAGGCCGGTTTTCTCGGAAACGGCAACAGGTACGGAAAAACTCGTAGCTAATCCCAGCTTAGATGTAAAACGAACATTTTCTGAGCAACATTACGCAAAGTTGCAACAACCGGAAGGGCGTGTTTATTAACTGATTTTGATCGGGTTTTCTGCATCGTATTTCTTGTAACAATTGACACATGATAGTAGTTGAAAATTTTCGATTTTCGAAAATTCGTTCTATACTTTTTTTTGCCGTAATTAATCGGAAAATACTATTTCAGTTATTTGGTGGATTGACTTGAAACTCACATAGTGCAGACTGCCAGCATAGTGGAATAAAAGCACACATTCACTTCCGGTTTCGATGTTAGTACTTCCGGTGGTATCACTTCCGGTGAAATTGAGTTATGTCCAAAATAACATATGCATTATATTACCAGCCTTAATACAAACTTATTAAACTAAAAAAAATCGCACCGAAAGTAACATGTAGGCCGCCATTTTGGTTTGCCTGATTTTCCAGAAATTGCTATTCAGAAGCCATTCATCATCCGATTTGCGTAACTTTTGTGTCATACGATACGTTTAATGTCTGTCTACAAAAAACCCCAAAGGTCAAACAACAACTTCTGATTTTATAGGGGTCTAAATATGGTCAATTTGGCATTTTAGCGCCATACCACTTTCAGATTATTAATGTACTTAATAAATGGTTTCAATTCATGTGGCATTTGATGATGTCAGAGTCACATGAAAGGAAATGTTGTAATTTCCTTAAAACTTAGAACGCGTCTATCGAAGGAACTTGGCCTCAAAAGACGTTGATATTTACATTAATGTTTACTATTGACTTCAGCTTTTACATGATGCTAATTTTTTTTTGTGTCCGACACGTGGTTTCGGTTTTATGGGTGTCACTGAAAGTTGATTCTGCATCTTTAAAGCGTCCTCACGTGTGCCCTATAAGAGGTAGAGCAATAATTCTGTCGGATTCAAAATGCTGAGATCCTGCGCTTTCCAATGATGCCTTACATGCAAATTCAAAACCCAATTCACTTAACATGGGGTTATAAGATAAATCGACTAATTAGATTGACCTGGCTGTCAACCCCAGCAAAAATCAAAGTTTAAGTTGTTTTAAAGACACCTTTCCTTTTACATTCCTTTAATATGTTTTGAGTCCAGTTGCGGTATATAAATAAGCTCTAGGGTGGATTGAACTTATCAATACTGTAAGTTTAGCTTACAGAAGCACATTAAAGGGATACCTCCACTTAATTTACCAACTTTCTTATTTCTTATCCGATTTTCATCAAACTTGTGTATGTGTATAATCAAATTCTAAATTTGATGGAATAATCGAATTTGCATACTGCGCATGCGCATTACCAACTTTCTTATTTCTTATCCGATTTTCATCAAACTTGGTATGTATGTGTATAATCCAATTCTAAATATGATGGGAATCATAAATATTTGTTGTGCGCATGCGCATTACCAAATTTTGTATTCCTTATCCGGATTTCATCAGACTTGGTCTTTATTAATTGACAAATATTCTTTTATCCCTAGTCAATATACTTTAAACTCCAGGCACTTTTGGATATTTGCATTTAGAGATGCAGAAAAGTATTTACATCAATGTAATTGCAATAGACCATCTTCGTATGTACCTGAATGTCGTAACCCGCATCAGTACTGTTATAAGAATAGTTCTAATTATAAATGTATTTTGACCGTAATTTTTGCGAAGAAAATTCTAATTTCAAAATTTTTGTATCACCCAGTTTTGACCAGTTATTTGAAATTTCAATTTCCGGAATTTAATAGATATTTGAAAAATTCTTTTTGCAACATGCTAGAATTGTTTATATACAAGATTTCAAATGATAAAATTCGTCCCGGAAATATTAGATCAGCCACCATCTTGAAATGACAAAATTCTCTATAAAAGTACTTTTTATACGCCCACATAGAAATTTGGACGTATATTGCCGTCGCCCCTTTCCTTCGGTCCGTCAACATTTCTTGTGAACACATTAGAGACTACAGTTTTCAACTGATTTGAATGAAATTTGGTGTGATCATTTATATTGATGAGATCTTGGACAAGTTCGAATTTGATATTTTGATAAACGGTATTTGAGTTATTGCCCTTGACTTCGGAAAAACGGTTCAAAATTTGTTTGTGAACACACAAGAGACTACAGTTTTCAATTGCTTTTGATGAAACATGGTGTGATCATGTATATTGATGCGATAATTTGATGTATTTGGGTTATTGATATTGATTTTTAGAAATTTTGTGGTATTTCTCAGCATAAATAACTGGCAGTGAATTCAAACAATTAAAATTTCTATAATAAGAGAAAATTCATACTTTAGTCACTTAAGACTGTTTTATCATTTCTGACAACTGCCAGTGGGCGTATGTTACCTTGCCTGACAAGCTATCTTTGGGATCAGGGTTTGATCAGATTTGCATTATTTAAAGGTATATATTATTTCCATTTTGCTTTTCAGTTATTTCTGGTTGATTTTTTTCAATATTGTCCAAGAAATTGAAGAATTGGCATGCATGACCAAGACCAAGGTCATTGATCTATGATGTCCATTCATACTTTTATCTTTGATGTCCGACATATATTTCCGCTGTAACAGACGTCCCAAAACAGCAATTTTCAACACTTTTAAGGCTTATATCTCTTTTATTTGACATTTGTTGACCTCTTGACCGTAACAAAAGTTATTGTGCTTGACGAGACCTTTCAAAAAATATTTTCATTTTTGTTGTGCGAATTGAACTTTTAACTTTACAGCTATTTGAAAATTCGACATTCTACTATCGAATGTTAACACCGTTTAGTACCGAATGGTATCAAATTCACGCGTCTCTTCACTACCGATCGTTAAACGGTTTGATCGATAACGATTAATATTGAATGTTTATATGCTTTTCTTTTCGTTAAGAAATCCCATTGTGACTTTAACATGCAACGTTTCAACGATGTATCAGGTTGGATGCGCACTGCTTTGGTACCGTGGCACGGCTCTAGTCATTTTTTTTAATTTGTTCTACTTGAAATGTTAGATGTTGGGAGTGTGCCCTTTGAATATACAATTATGAATATAATTATTTCATATAGAATTATGAAGTCTATTAATTCCTTATATTTTTCGCATATTGAATAATTACAGATAATTGCTTCCCAGGGTAATATGGTTTGATTCGAGATATCATTTAATTTGCGAAGAAGGTCATTCCAAAAAGGTTGCAAGTCGTTACATTCAAAAAGGAAGTGTTCTATACAATCATATTGAACACATGCATCACCTATTTGCGATTTTTACAGTGGTTTCTTTTGCAAATGACTATTTTTGTTCCGATTCTGGTCAGAGCGCCCAACCAAAACTTGCATTTGTCACACATTAACGGACATCATCATCTATCATAAAGTGCGTGTCGTTGTTGAAATGAAAAATGACGCATTTTCGCCCAACCGGAAATAACGTAAGACGTCATACGCTCTTGAAGTTGAAATTTCAACTTCCGGAATTTTATAGATATTTGTAAAATTCTTTTTGCAACATGCTAGAATTGTTTATGTTAATGATATGAAATGATAAAATTCGTCCTGGTGGTATTAAATCAGCCGCCATCTTGAAATGACTAAATTGTCTATAAAACCACTTTTTGGGATCAGGGTTTAATCGGATTTGCATTATTTTTATGCCTCTATTATCCATAAACTATTCCTACCAATCGTGTGGGAGCCAAATTTTGATTTTCGATTTTGCTTTTTAGTTATTTCCGGTTAATTATTTTAAATATTGGCCAGAACTGTCAAGGTTCATATCTCGTGACCTTGACAATTAGTGACCTTGTGACCCGCATAAACGTTGTTGCCCATGGTGAAATCTATCCAAATATGTCATAGTTTTTATTACGCAACACTAAATTTCTGTTTTGCAGCCATTTGAAAATAACGATTTTTAACTTTGAAGAGCTCTGTCACGTGACCTAATTAACATACGACAAAATTTCTTACATATTCTTAAAGCATGATCTCTCCTTTTTGGTGATACAACAATGTATATTACACATGATTGCCTTTAAACAACGTATAACTATGAATATTTGCAATTGTCATAACTCGCAAAGTTTGTATTTATCACCCTCGATATTTTGCATAAATATAATTAACTACTTGGGACAACAAAAAAGCTACATTTGTTTTGGGCTTTTTACTTTAAAAAAAGGGAATTTATTAAATTTTGATATTTTTACCATTGGCATGCAAGGTCAAAGGAAATTGATTCATCTTTCATCTTTGATGTCCCTACATATACCTCCGCTTTTACAGACGTCCCGAAACAGCAATTTTCAACACTTTTAAGGCTTATTTGACCGTAACAAAAGTTATTGTGCTTGACGAGAACTTTCCAAAAATATGTTCATTTTGTTGTTGTACTTGTTGTTAATTTTACAGCTATTTGAAATATCGACCTTTTACTACCGAATGTTAACACCTTTTAGTACCGAATGGTATCAAATCAACGTCAAATCTACCGAAAGCTAGACAGTTTAAACGATTTTTTACAATTGAATGTTTACATGCTTTTTTTTCGGTAACAAATCCCATTGTGACTTTAAAATGCAACGTTTCAACGATGTATCAATTGGATGCGCACTGCCTAAGAACTGTTTTTTCGATTCTGGTCAGAGCGCCCAACCAAAACTGCATATGTCACACAGTAACTGACATCATCATCTGTCATGAAGCATTTTCGCCTAACCGGAAATGACGTAGGACATAGCCACTCATAACTTCTTTCGAATTACTGCTCTAATTTTTGACCGTAATTTTTGTTTTGTTCATTACTTTTATGCCTAAAAGATAGCACTTTAAAATTTTTTAGATTGTCGCTGACTTTTTCAGTATTGATTTTAGCTTTTTTTTAACTTCTACAATTTTACACCAATCAATCTGAAAATTTACATGTAAATAGACATTGTGATTGCGAACAAAATTGTCTTTTCAAATTTTTTATGTCACTTCCGGTTTTGACGTCATTCGCTCTTAAATTTGAAATTTAACTTCCGGAATTATGTAGATATGTTAATCGTTTTGCAACACGATCGAATTATTTATATAAAAGATTTGAAAAGATAAAATTCGCCCCGGGAGTATCAGATCAGCTGCCATATTGATATGACTAAATTTGATATAAAACCACCTTTTGGGATCAGGGTTTAATCGGATTTCCATTATTTTAAAGATTGTTTCCCTTATTTTTCAGTTTTATTTTCAGTTTCCAAATTAAGCAAACTATTTGATTAATTGGTGTTTTTTTAGGCCCACATCTCTCTATGTGGACGTATATTGTCGGCACCCCTGTCCGTCCATCAACATTTGCTTAAAAACGCTCTAAAAACTAGATTTTTTGATTTCATCAAAAAAAATTCGGTATGTATATACATATTCATAAAACGAAGATAAAGTTCGAATTCGGGCTATTTTCGACCGTTAGAAGCTGGGTTATTGCCCTTGCCCCAAAATCTTGAATATTTACCATCCGCATGCCGTGGTGGGCGTATGGCTGTGGTCCACTATCTTTATTATGAATTATTATGTATCCGTAATCATATCATTTTGTTCTTACTGAATATAATTAAGAGATTTAACCATACATAAATGTCCATGTATGTAAAGTCTGGATGAACAAAAAAGACTTTTTGACCTTTCTTGATAGGCCACTCAATGTTATTTGCTTGTAATTCTCTTCTTAGTTAGCTAATTATGAATTAATTAAAGACGTTGTGGGACAAACTGGTATTTTTCCAAGTCATTAGAACAGATCTTATTCATATAAGTATGAGCATTTTCATTCTCATCAGTGAAAATCAGTGAAAATACGGGAATTTATCTTTTATGTTCATAATATCAGTGAACATGTACTAAAAATCGTGTAAGGTTATTGATCTATGATGTCCATTTATACTTTAATGTCCGACATATACTTTGTCCGGTTTTACAGACATCCCAAAACAGCAATTTTCAATACGTTTAAGGCTCATATCACCTTTATTTGACCTTTGTTGATCTCTTCACCAAAACAAAAGTTTGGCGTGCTTGACAAAATCTATCCAAAAATATTTTCATTTTTTCACTACCGAATGTTAAACTGTTTATCGATCCTTTTTCTTTTCGGTAAGACATACCATTGTAACTATAAAATGCAACGTTTCACCGATGTATCAATTGGATGCGCAGTGCATAAGAAACGTTCCCACGGCGTAAGTTTATGAATAAGTTAAAATTGAAAGTTTTGGATCATTTGTAAGTTTGAATGTGTATTTTAATGCTTTTAGGTTATGTTACATTTACATTCTAGGCGAATCAATGATTTAGGTTTTCTTATTTATATATATGACTAATGACTTTTTTTTAGTAGAATGTAATAACTTAGTTGTTTGAACTATACTTGTCGAGTTTCTTCTGACATTTTTTTTCATATTTGCTATTAATCCATAGAAGTAGTATATGACTTTTCCGATTGGACGAATTACAATACATCCAATCGGAAAAAGTCTAATCTACAGCTAAATACATACCAATGCGTACACCTTATATTTCTCAGATAATGAACAATATAATCCTTTTTTTGCATTAAATCGGAAAAAACAAATCCACACATCAAAAAATATATGACGTATTATATCGGTATACTCAAACCTACGTCTCTCCTAATACTTTCAAATTCACATATTAAATTAAATGAATTCAAAAATCGTCACGTGTTATTTTTGTTCGAAAGGACTTTCAATAGGTCAATGAATAATCGGCTATTCATCTCATCTCATTTCTTTGAATTAAGTAAAAAAAAAAGAGATTGGCCAAAGTTAATTTAGAAAAACTACGAAAAATGTATGTATGACAGAATATAATAGAAATATTTGCAGGTACAGATTGTATTAATCAAATGCTTAAATATTTAGGAGAAGTAAAAAAGATAAACATTGATTTCTCATAACGGTAAATTGCTTAATCAATCGCTGAAGTCGCCCCTCTTTGCCCCTATTGCTACATCGCACTCGATTCCCCCGATCGCGATATCGACACGAAACGTTGTAATTTGACTTATTAATGTATCTTGATTACTCACAGCAATTTGCAGTACGATCAGACACCTCATACTATGTTAAATAAATCGCTAAAGTCAAGGCACAGTTCCCCTATTGCTGCATTACACCCTGATCACCCCCGATCGCGATATCGACACGAAAGGTGGCAATATGACTTAGTAATGTGTCTTGATTACTCAAGATCTATTTTCAAATCTATTAGACCTGGATAATTCCTATTGTGCTGGTTGTTCGGGAAAAGGATCATTGCTGACTCTCGGGGAAATTGCTCTTGATGTTTGGTTAGGTACACGAACTTGTGATGCTGAGGTGGAATTTCGCTCATTATTAAAGAAATCTGTTATCCTGGAGAGAGGTGTAGACGTTAAAGAAGGACCAGTATTAACTGCTGGGTTATTTGAACGTAACTGCTGATCAGGTCTCCTGTTATGATTCTTCAAATAACCTTTATTCTTGAATACCATGGCACTACACCTGTAACTTAAAAATATCACTATGATGTCTCTGGGCTGGTTCAGCCTAGGTCTACCAACACGATGACTGAGTCCAATGTCAGCAAAAGATAAATGAATATTTAGGTCATAAAGGATTTCGTTGTTGATAATATTCATAACTGTACTGTCAGAAAATGCATTTTGATCTTCGGGAACGCCACAGAATTTCAGGAAAGTTCTCCTCGAATACTGTTCCATATCATCTATACGGTCTTCGAGCTGGCTGATCTTGTCAATCAAAGTGTTCATTACCTGGAGGTTAGGTTGAAGGTGCGTTATGATCTGACTTTTGACTTTATCATGTTTTAACAAGTCCGCTATCCAAGAATTCGGCAGATGTGTCAAGAGAGTTCTCTATTCTCGGTCTTTTATTTCTTTATTTCGATTAGACTTGGATCTACCCATATCGAACATTTTCGGCAACGGTACTCGATAGAACAACAAAAATTAACAATGGGACTCCATTTCAGACATTGATTATAAGTTCGGCAACGAGCCTAAATAGTCTAAAAATAGATTTGTAAACATTGGAAGGAAAATTAATAATAAGTCAATTACAACCTCATAATGACGTCAGATCCACACAGTCCTAGCTACCTTTTCACAATTAAAATACGTTGAACAGAAGAATTCATTATTAACCTCTTACATAGACATGTATTTCAAATAAACAATCGTGATCACAAGTAACAATGTAGACTGCCTTCCATATTGTTTATTGCTTAGTAATATATAGTTCGGCGTGTGTGATAGGTCTGAAAATTGCTGTCAGTATTCAGAATGGATTACTATATTGTTATAGAATTGTAAATTTCCAAATCAATGCGTAAGCGTCAAACGGTAAAGTGCTGTGACAATTTTGAGAACGCAAACGTAAATGATTGCGGCTACAGTCGTTACACCGATTTGAAAAATTGACAACTTGGTCGAAATGACTCGAGACTGAATGATTTGGCAAAGCAAGTACGACTAAATAAATTTCAGTCGGTACATCACTTTGAAAATTAATTTAAGATGGAAGGAAACGTTGGAACTGTCTGTAATTTGCTGTGAATATTCAGGACATATATCAATACCCCTCTGCCAATTTTCAAATCGATAGCAATCCATATTACCTTGCCTGGAAAGCTATCTTACATCTACCATTTGGCAGCTTACCTTTATCGCCTGTGGGAGTCGTTCAAAAGTCAATCATGGCGTTTAAATATGAACCTGTCTCATCCTAAAGATGGCAGCGTTAATGATTACATACCAAAAGATTTCAGTAGCGTTCAATACACCAAATTTGATCATGTACTGATATGATAAGTGAGTTGGGAAACTTGATCTTGGTAAAATTGATATAAAATCTGCTGTACGATAGAGGACGATGAAGTTTTAAAATAAGCAATTACTAATATACTGATAACTGCTTGCCAATGGGTTCTTGTGCAACATTTGAAATGCGTTCAAAAAATAAAATTTTTTGCCCTGGTCCAATGAATGGCAGTCTAAACCCTTCAGGGATTAAATATCCTTTTTTATTGAGCTCAATTGTTCTTGCAATTTACATTTGCGGCAACGAAATAAAACCATTTAACTCAATTTCTGGCCCATTTATTGTTAATGGGTTATAAAGGATCTACTGCAAAATTATATTTACCCGCTATAGGCAAAAAGTGTAAGACACAATTTGAGAACCTCGTGAAATATTTCCTAGTCCGGAAGATATTAGAAGGTTTGACAAGGAGCACGAGGCTATTCTAGATTGCCATGACTTTTTAAATATTTTTCCAATATTGTGTATTTCAAATTATGAGTTAAAATTATTTAAAGCTGCATTCTTAACAATATTTGTCGGATTTTTACGTATTGGCGAAATTGTAGGTGCGGCTGGGCAGATTTCAGATTCTGATTTGTCAGTCAATGATATAATGAGACGATAAAAAATATT
>NW_008707425.1:2023806-2052247 GCF_000327385.1 Lottia gigantea
AATAATTTTCCAGAAGTAAGCAAAAATAACTCACTTGGTATCGTATTTCCTTTTCATTAATTTTCTTCATAACTTTCTGGAATATAAAATCATTAAGAAATTTACATATTTGAAGCACTGTATTTCTAGACTGAATACAAACACATTACATTTTTTCTTAAATTTGGTAAGATTTGATTGTTTTGAATCTGCAAAAAACATTGGACAAATTTTCTTTTAAATTAAAATTAATCATGAAGAATTTCCCAATTACATTGCAATTCGATATTTGTTTCGTTTCTGGAATTTTAATTTTTTTGATATGATTTAAGTCGATTTTTAAAATTTTTACAAACAAAAATTTGATTTAATTTTGCTTTCTGCTTTAAGAAACTTTTAGCTTTGGGACCACTTTTATGCAGTTAAATGAAACCATGTGGCTGTTTGAGAAGAGGCAAGACTGTCGGACGGAGAATTGGGCTATCAAGTTGCCATTAACGATAACCAGTGGAATCCTCTCCTGTCCACCCCGCTGTTTGTTGATCATATTATCCCATTGTTTCGAACAGAGTCGACTTACAAGAAGGGCCCAACCTTATCTCAGATTATGGTGTTGAGCACTCGTGGCATAAAAGCCGTAGCCATAGGATAACCTTTAATTTACATGTAAAATAATATATAATGTTATTTTATGTTTCATCGAGACAAAGGTGGTGATAGACAAGGAAGCATAAAAATAAATATATCAAAAAGGCCTACCAGACAATAAATCATAACTGATTGACAACTTTTAACAACAGTTGTCTGGTTCAGGAAGAAAAGGTAAAAAAAATATTACAGAATCAAATATAAAAATGCGAAAAAAAACCGTCAACCGGAGCAAAATGGAAATTTGTAACATAAACAGCGACTACAAAAAAAAAAATTTCATGTGCTGTGTGGATTTTTTTTGAGTTACAACTCTTGAAAAATGCCTGGATGTTTGGGACTAAGATCACAACTCTCAGTACGATAGATTCGCCATTTTACTAGTATTTTAAACCAGATTGCCAATGGGGACAAATCCTAGAAAAAAGACTTAAAAATGAATATGAATTTACGCTAAACATGTTTGTTTGTTTATTAAATCTGTGTCACAAAACATAATTTGTAAATAATTTGGTTAAAATATTTACTTTAAAACAAAGTTTTAAGTATATCAAAATATCAAAACTCTCAGGAATTGAACACAGAATATATAGCTCTACAATTGCTCTGTTGATTTACACTTAGATGTGGAGACTTGGCGGACGGAATATTAGGGATTCTAGGATGTTCTAGCTTCATACATCATAGGGTGTGATATATTGCTTGTATCTGGTTTGATATTTTTTCCCTTTTCATTTCTGGTCAAACGTTTCCTTCAAACGGGATTCACTAGAATGCACATTCGTGTAGAAGATACGTATGCGTTTGTACGAAAACCACTCAACCCCGTGCCATCGCCACGAATCAATTCGCTTCCACCAACATTACAAGTGCCAAATCAAATCTCTAATCATTTAGTTAATTACTTGACAAACTTGATTTACCCAAATGATATCATGATTTAGGAAATTAAAGATTTGTATTATAGCGCTCTGATATGCACAAATATAACACACAACTCTTCAATTTCGTTAAAACTAAGAAATATAATATAATTTTTTAGTTATAAAGAAATGCCTACCTTCTTATAAGGGGTTATTATATTATTCCGTTATTGTAGTATAATGTCATTTCCAAACTCTTTTGGGAATTGCAGACACCACAGGCAATAAACAAAGAATTGGAATGTCCCAAATACATATCAAAGGCGTGCCCTACACACATTCTCTTCGATGTTTTTAAAGATTAAAAAAAAATTCTATAGATATTGAAGAATGCCTATTACTTTCAATTTTCTTTAGATTTTTTTGAAAATGAAAACAAAACAACTTGAGATACTCTTCAATTGAGCCTACCTTAATGCTTTGCCATCTGTTTCTTTTCTGTCTTGGTGAACAAGATAATACTGTCTTCTTTAGCCATAACAAGAGGTAATAAAGTATCTTTGGGCTAGGTATAATATTAAATGGTGGTGGAAGAGTTCCAGAATCTTCAAAATAGCTTATCCATAGTTTAGATCGCGCAAATTTCCATTCTTCATCAGATGACATCTAAAAAACAGAATTCTTATATTATTGCTATTATACACGATTTTTTACATAGCATAACTCATTTCATCAATGACTTTATAGAAGGTCGGACATAGGTAAAAAAAAGATCACTCACAATTAATTGTGTCGCTTCTTTTTGTATTTATTTTTGATCAGAAACAAATTAATTGGTTAAATACGATCTGAATTTCCCATTCTAATTATGTATGCAAGAAAATTTTCTGAAGAAAAGCATTAATTTTGTCACACATATTGGTCACAGAATAAATTTCTCACAAACTTATTTCTTGATTCGGCCCATGTGTGATATTTCCTAGTACCTCCTCATATTCACAAAACATCGTTTATATTCTAAATTTAGTGTGTGTAAATCATCGACTTTCTTCGATGTCTTCTGGACTTATAAATTGAGATACAATTCTTAAGGCACAAGATTATAATCCTGTTGATGTTGAAGATGAAATTACAATTCAAGTACTTTAACTTTTTTGACCAATCTCAAAAATTTCTATAGGAATAGGAAAAGAAATTCCTTGCATTTTATTTTTAAAGATGGGTTCCCTTATTTTCATTTATGAAACATATATGAATAGAAAGTAGTGTTCTAATGACTTGTAAAAATACTAGTTTGTCTCACATGTCCATAATTAATTCATAATTAGCTAAATTAGAAGAAAATTACCAGCAGAATTCCAATGAGTGACCGATCAAGAAAGGTCAAAAAGTCTTTGTTTGTTTATCCAGACTGTACATACTTGTACATTTATGTTCGGTTAAAAATCTTAATTACATGCAATAAGAACATAATGATATGATTAAGAATAAATGAAAATTCATTAGAACACCAATTAATCCAATACTTTGCTTAATTTGACACTAAAAAATAAGGAAACCCATCTTTAAGCAATGAATGATAAAATGCCCCACCAGTCAAATCCGTCACTTCATTACTTTGTAATAATTTCACGAAAATTTGGTCGAGACTGAACTATTCATAATTTTTAAGAATGACCAAATAAAAACGGATGAATATCAAGAAATCTTAATTTTGTACTTTTGTCCTAATCGTTTGACCTTAAATCTTGAAAAATGCAAAAGATAGCTTGGCAGGCAAGGTGACATACGCCCACTAGCAGCTGTCAGTAATGACTAAAGTGACTAAGTACAAAATTTTCTCATATTAAAAAAATTTTATTAGTTTGAATTCAATGATATATATTTACTTCTAGTTATTTATGTTGAGTAATTCCACAAAAGTTTTTAAAATCAATATCAATAACCCAAATTTTTCAAATTATTAAATCACACAGCTCTAATATCAAGGGAAAAAATATTAAGACTGAAATCCATTCATTTCATTTCATTCATCATAAAAATCACATGAAATCTGTAGGCTCTAATGTGTTTGAAGCATTTTATCTAAGTCAAGGACAATAAATCAAAAACCTTTCATGAAAAAAAATCTCATCAAAATACAGCTCATCAAAATACAGCACCACATCAAGTTATTTTCATTATGCTCCCCAACTACAACAACCACTGGCAAGAAACCAGACATAGAAACACTAATCGTCAACCAAACCACGTACCTTACAACGGCCCTGTCTTCCATCGACCTCTACCACATACCAATCGCCGACCACCAACCAACCCATCCAGCTATATCCCGCCCCATCGCCGACCTACCTACAACACAGCCTACCAATCAAGAGGTAACCATCGACCAACAACAGAAACGACTCCCAACCCACCGACACCAACCAGTCCCCACTCATAAGGAGGAAGAACCCTTTGTGAAGGTGTTCTTCGAAGTTTTGCAGTGCCTCCATCATTTGGCAATCCTTACCCTTCAACAACAAGGCCAACCAGCGTTTACCTTCAAACGCAAAGTCTCTGAGTCCAGCAATGAAATCATCAGCTGTCGACGCGAATATTAGATCCCTCAATCGGACATGGCTCTCTAAGGTTACGCAGGTCCTGATCGACCATTACCAAACCACACTTCAAGAGAAGCTGACCACCATTCGTACCAAGTTTTTATCATCACCTGCCGTCGACCGCATCGTTTCTCATGCCCTGTCCTGGGCCCGTCGCTCCTATGGGAAACGTCTCACTCAAGCTGTAATCACCAAATTCTACCAAACAATCAACGAAACAAAAACCAGAGTAACCATATCTCTACCAACTGAAATGGACACTACACCTGCGCCATCTAGAGCCACCACGCTGCCGAACCAAACCCCTAAACGAGCCCGAAGTTCACCTACTCCTATTCCAGCAGACATAGGTAAAAGCTCTCGTAGAGAGTGCACTCCCCTTCTCTTTTCACTTTCAGACTCGTCTTCCCCTTCATACGACCATGATCCCAAACCTACTACCATTATTCTTCATGTAGGCCTCAACAACCGTTATCAGCTACCAAAGATCTCCTTTAACCAAGCCCAGAAATTAATCGCCACAGCCAACAAAACCTTCCCAAACTGCAAGATCCTCTTCACATGTATACCCATTTCAAATAAAAGAAGAAAGCACAACAGAACCTCAGCAATCTCAACAACATGATGATGGAGTCCAGTATCAACAGCGCAACAATCTTACCACCCTATGAAGAAGAATTCGAACCAGTTGATAATCTTCATTGGTCTCCAGAAACAAGCAAACAGCATTTATTTGCTTTTAATACACCAGCTTCAAGCATCGAGTAAGTCTTTAAAGTAATTACTGTGGATAAAAATACTGAGAGGCCACCGCTAGGCCAAACTGTAGTTAACTTGAGCCGCAAAATTCTCACACCCCTTCAGCATTCAACCATGGACCATGGACTTAAGTTTATTCCCACACCAAACATAGCTAACTTGAATTATCTCCGACCATACATTGAACAATTTCAACGAAATCTTAGCTGCTCATATTTTTTTCGAAACCACCCCCCACGTGGTGCTAGAACAATGTTTATTCCTAAATCCACGTGGACACCCCCTCAGGCCGCCATCCATCCTGAAATATTGAAAGCATTTGCGAGTATGAATAGCCAAACAGTGAACCTTTCCATAACACACGAAAAGCCTAATCTCACACGAGTGGAACGTGAAACGTTAAACTTACTTAAGAAAGACGATAGCATTGTTATTAAAAAAAGTGACAAAGGTTCATGTTGTGTCATTCTGAATAGGGAGGATTACGTTTCAGAAGCAGAGAATCAACTGAATAATCCTAAACATTATGCCATTTTACCGAAACCAATTTTCAAAGAAACTGCTAACATGATTAACAATATTCTTGCCGATTTAGTCAAAACTAGTTATCTCAAACAGAAACAATATGACTATCTGTCTCCCTAACCTGATTGTCGCGAGAGACATTTGTACACTTTACCTAAAATCCATAAGAATCCAACCAAGGAGTCGTTTATCTCGAATAAAATCACTAAAGGCCGCCCGATTATATCTGGCCTTTGTAGTGAGTCATATGCAGTGTCAGAATACATTGATCATTTCTTACTAAATCTAGCATGTCAACATCGCGCCTACCTTAAAGACACAACCGATTTTGTCAATAAAATAAAAAATCTTCGAGTTCCCTCTAATGCTATTTTAATTTCTATCGACGTTTCTTTTATGTATACCAATATCGATAACACTAATGGTTTAACGGCAGTTCGTAAAGCTTTTAATAGAAACCCAGATCCAAACAGACCCGACGATGCAATTCTACAGCTTTTAGAGATTTGTCTTAGTCGAAACGATTTCACATTTAATGGTAAAACATATTTACAAACTTCAGGGACAGCAATGGGCAAACGATTCGCCACTTTGTACGCAAACCTTTTCATGGCAGAGTGGGAACGTGAGGTGTTGCCCCTCTGTCCATTTGACCCACTTTTTTACGGACGCTTTTTGGATGACATTTTTATGGTTTGGGCTTATTCTATCGAACAGTTTTGGGAATTCTTTGAAATTCCCAACTACCACCAAGCATAGACTTTATCGATACAACAGTCTTTAAGGGAGATTCCATAGCAGAAACAAATAAACTGGATATTAAAGTGTATTTCAAAGAAACTGATACTCATCAACTCTTGCACAAGACCTCCTTTCACCCAAAACATACCTTTTCTGGTAGAGATAGAGTGATCGGTATGGCAAATATGGAGGCTCGTCAGCGACAGATAGCTAGAACATTCAACTGCTCCCAGACCACCATCAGCAATTTGATAATCCACAGAAGTTCACCCGTTTGGAGGTGGAGGCGTCATGGTATGGGGTGGCATTTGTGGCCAGATAAGACACGGCTGGTTACCATCCGAGGGAATCTGAATGCTCAGCGATATATTGATGAAGTGTTGAGACCTGTTGTAGTGCCTTTTATTCAACAACGGCCAAGAGGATTAATTTTACAAGACAACGCAAGGCCTTATACCGCCAGAATTGTTCAAGACTATCTGAACAATACCAACGTCGAAGTATTGCCCTGACCACCTTGTTCTCCAGACATGAACCCCATTGAACATCTCTGGGATCATCTTGATCGTCAGCCTCCAGTGATCCGACAGGAACTTGAACAGACTCTATTGAACTTATGGAACAGGATTCCTGATGACGTTATCCGCCGCCTGACGAAGTCAATGAGGAGGAGTGTGTTTGCGTGCATGGTTGCCCAGGGGCTCCTTTCACGTAAATCATACCTTTTCTGGTATAATTAAGTCACAAGTTTTACGATTTCATCGAATTTGTACAAGATCTTCTGATTTCAACCAAGCCTGTACGATTGTTTTCTCAAAACTGAAAGAGCGTGGATACTCTAAACGATTTTTACGAAACATAAAAAATTCCACCTTAGCACAGATAGCAGCTAAAAACAGACTTTATGCCGAAGTACCTCCAGGTTTAAGAAGTGCTCCATGTTTGTCCAGTAGATGCAAAACATGTCCCTTTATATCAGAAACTCATTATTTTGTAAGCAACTCTACGAATAAAAGGTACCCGATCCAGGAACATCTAACATGTGAACATTCGAATGTAATATATTTAATTTCATGCAAGAAATGCCCCAAACAATATGTAGGAGAAACTAAGAATAATTTACGAACTCGCTTTATATGTTAGACATCAAATTAAAGAAAGACAAACCTGTTTCTAATCATTTCAATCTCGACGAATAGACGATCTCACCCTAATCCCCATTGAGCGTATAGAAATTGACTTGCCCGAAGATGAAACTACCAATTTCCGTCAATCTAGGGAAGCCCATTGGATTGAGACATTGAACACAGCAAGACCTATAGGACTAAATATTCATCATAATGTAGGCATAGCACCCTTTGTTGTCCCGATTAATACAACCAGCAATCGAGCAAGCAAGATAGTTCATGCCCACTATAAGAGCCCTCAAGAAAAATTCCCCCATGTCTATAAGCAGAAAATGATAGTTGCATATTCAGAAAATAAGAACTTTAATGATAATATTGTTCATAGTAAACTAAAAACAATCAGTACATAACAGATACTATACTTCTCTTATTTTTTCTAATTTCAGATCATAATAAGAACAGAAGAAAACCCAATATCAAGACCCTTTATCCTAATTTCTAAATAAAGTGTCTGCTCCACCCTAGGCCTGTACATTTGGGAGAATCAAACCCTCCCTTCCCCGAAATGAAACTATATTCATCGAAAAATCGTCAAATTCGATCTTGACCAAGATCCCATCAATATACATTACCACATCAAGTTTCATCAGTTGAAAACTGTAGTCTCAATTGTGTTCACAAAAAAAAAAAAAAAAATTGCAAAACAAACGTAACGTAACTGCAAAAAAAAAAAAAACATTTGCAAAACAATTATGATTATTATTAACAAACCTATCTAGTTTAATTCAACAATACATTATGTTTATTATTAACAAACCCATTTAGTTTAATTCAACAATAGATTATGATTATTGATCAGCCCATTAAGTTTAACTAAACAATAGATAATGATTGCAAATTATGATTATTACTCAACCAATTCAGTTTAATTAAACAATATATTATGATAAATGGACCTAAATAGTTCACTTAAATAATAGATTGTAATTATAAATAAATCTATTTAGTTTAATTAAACAATACATTATAATTATTAATTGACCCATTTAGTTTAATTCAACAATATATTATGATTATTATTTAACACATTAAGTTTAATTAGACAATAGATTATAATTGTAAGTCAACCAATCTAGTTTAATTAAACAATAGATTATGCATTTACTTTAATTACTAAAAAAGAGCCTTTACGACCTACTTTGAAATTAGACGATATTCCAATTAAAGAAGTAAGTTGTCATAAACATTTAGGTTTAATTTTTCAAATAAATTGTAAATGGGATATTCATATTCATGGAATTGTAACAAAAACTAGGAAACTTGTGAACTGCCTTCGAACGTTAAAGTACCGACTTTCAAGAAAATCTCTCCAAACAATATACACTTCATACATTTTACCGCATTTCGACTATTGTGACGTTATCTGGGATGGGAGCACTGCAGAATTAACCAAAAAATTAGAAAACGTTCAGTTAGATGCACTCAGAACTATATGCAGTGCTGTGAAAGGTACCAGCCATCAGAAATTATATGAAGAAACAGGATTTATACCCTTGCAAGAGAGACGGTGGAGGCATAAACTTATATTGATGTTCAAAATATTAAATAGTCAAACTCCCGCTTTTCTTTCGAACCTTGTACAGGATTTATACCCTTGCAAGAGAGACGGTGGGGGCATAAACTTATATTGATGTTCAAAATATTAAATAATCAAACTCCCGCTTTTCTTTCGAACCTTGTACAATACACCAACACACCTTATAACCTTAGAAACAGTGATAATCTTTCAGAGTACTTTTGCAAAAATCGATATATTTTCTAAATCGTTCATATCATCTTCTATCAAATTCTGGAATAACCTACCATCTTCAATCAAAAACTCGCCCTCTATTTCAATTTTCAAAAATAAACTCAAAATTAATGATTATAAAATTTCACACTATTACTTTGGCACCCGTCTAAACCAAATTCTTCACTGCCGCCTTCGTTTTTCTTGCAGCGACCTTCAAGGACATAAGCATACAAGACATATATCCGATACTTCCGCTTGTACCAATCCAACTACCAACTACTACGACTACCAACAACTACCTAGTTTGCGATATCAGCATCCGCTGGAATCGAACGTTAACTTGTCATCTACATACCCTACCTTGAAAGCGGTTGGATCTGGATTGTTATCCCACAACTGTTTTATTGGGTTTAAAACCAATCTGAGTGAGGGTCGTGACATTACTCTGATATTTTGCTACTCACTGACCTGTGCCGGGCCGATATTCAGGTTCAAGTTTCTGATTGATGCCGATTGCACCCCATATCATAATGCTTGGTCCCCCCTACGGGTATCTTTCAACCCACGCTGCTTTGTAAAACTTTCACATCTTCTTCACCACCTTTCTTCTTTGAGCTTGATGAAGGTATATCTTATGACCTATATGATGTAGAAGCTTGGCATTTGGAACACAACTTTACAATTTGAATATGATATCAACTATGTCGAAAAAGTTGATGTGGGCGTGGCATATCCGGGGTAAATAACGTATCTTTATTTTTTTGGGTAGGAGCATAGATTACATTTGATCAAAAAGGGCATTTGCACTCAATTTCCTCATCTCTTTAGCCAGTTTGTTTGAAAAGCTCAGTTGTTTCAACTTTGTAGTTTAAAAAAGGAACAGGGTTTAGAAGCATATTTTCGATTTTTTGACCTGGACCTTTGTAGGATCGAAACCATTTACTTTAATGCTTTGAAAACAGGTTATTTCGTATTTTTGGTATCTCAGGGGATTATTATTATTATACCAAAATATCAAGAATTTAGATGAATGATGACTATTACTAACCAAACAAAAAATATATTCAAAACTGCATTGTCATCGTATACATTAAACTTTAATATATATATATATGTATAAGGCCGAATTAAATTCTAAGAGAAATATATAGTTAATTTAAAACTTATCCATCCAAATGACAGTGCCCAAAATACCAACGTGTTGCTCGTGGCCTGCATTATCCCCCGACAATGTCCCCCATAGAACAACTCTGCGTTATCTGGCATCATAGCCCTAGAGTCAATCGATAAGAACTCATCCAGGCCCTCCAAGAGGAATAGCAACTTAATCAGACAATTTTTTGTGCGAGTATTTATGCCTGTGTCGAAGCAATATGAGTAGTATATGACCTTTAATATTAGGCACATTTAGGCCTTAAAAAAGCCCTCTTTTCGCGTTCCTCTTGTCAAAATGACATAAAAAAAAGCTCAAATTCACATTTTAGGCCTAAATACACCCAATATGAAAAGTCCCACACCTAATTTCCATCATGAATAAACCCTTTCATATTGGGCGCATTCAGACATCCAATATGAAAGCTCCCACACCTAATTTATATATATGAAATCCACCCTCACAGCAAGATTTAAACACGAGAAAAATTCGAAACTACTGATTATTCAGGCAACGGTTTCTTTTCAGCACTATCTTCTCTAATTCCAAAATTAGCTAGCTTTGTTTCAAACAACAAATCACTTATTTCCTACGGAGCGCAAGCTAGTTCTGTCGCAAAAAAGAGTTAGAATAAACGACGAAAAGAAAAGAAGAATAAAACAACTAGCTTTAAAAAAAAAAGTAAAAGGTTTTAAAGTTATAGGATAAAAATAGCGATGCCATCGTAATACGCCCACATACGCAGCTTTTTTGTCCGGGAGGTTGACAATAGTTATCAGTAAATGAATGTTTCAGAGAGTGAAATTTTCATATTTTATGGGTTTTTTACAGCTTTTTTTTTTATTCAAGTGGGATTAATTTAACATGTCAAGTTTCATTTAATCCATATAGAATTGAATCTTTTGAGTGGCAAATCTTTGTGTAAAGACAGTTATATATTTACAGACATACAGACAGGGGCGACGGCTATATGTTACAAACACTCACACCAAGTCTCGTCAAAATCCATCAAGAAACCAGCTCTCTATCGTGTCCACAAACAATTCAAGAACAAGGGCAATTACTCACAGTAAATATTTTTCGATTCGTTTGATTTTCAATAGGGTTCATCCTTGGGTGATTACTAACACTCACACCAAGTTTCGTCAAGATCCATCAAGAAACCAGCTCTCTATCGTGTCTGTTATGGTATCATGATGTCATTATGACGTAATGTAAAATGTATTGTCGTAATATATAATGATTGTTGGCAGTTTTTAATAAACTAATTGATGGCTTAGCACGCTTTATGATTGCTTCTTTATAAAAATATATTAATAAATAATATGGTGTCAGAAGTGGAAGCTCAAAGCTGACTTAAATACTTCTTAAAATTGAAGAAAAGTAAAAGATCCATAAAGTTAAGTTAATTGGATGTGAATATGGTGAAATTGAACTGCGCAAACAATTTAATTTCCTTCAGCCGAATGAATGGCCGGAATGGAAGAAAAGGTATGGACGCTACCGAATTGCTGCTAAACGTCATAAAGAAGATGCTGAAGTTCAGATAAATAATTTGATTTATTGTATGGGTGATGAGGCGGAATCTATATATGAAAGATTTTCGTTTGGTGAAGATGAAGAAAATGTCTATGATGATGTAATGGATAAATTTGAAGACCTCTTCATACCAAGAGAAAGGGCTATATTCCATGATCGTAAACAAAAAGAAGGAGAAAGTGTTGAAGTTTTTCTAGAAGTTTATTTAAATTGGCTGAAACATGTGATTATGGAAACAATAAAGAAGACCAAATTAGAGACAAATTTATATGGGGTTTAAATGATGAACACTTGAGTGAGAAGTTGCAGATGAAGTCTCATGTTACATTGAATACTGCTATAGAAATGGCAAGAAACCATGAATTGGTAAAAGAACAGAATAAAGAAGAGATGAATGCTATCGCTCAGAATCAGAAATCCAAAAATGGTGGAAATTATAGAAGACGAGATGGTAACAATTTTAAGAGTGGTAATAGTAGACCTAGATCTAATACTGACAATGATTTTATAAAATGTAAAAAATGTGATGAGTGGCACAAGAGGAGACAATGTATGGCATATGGTAAAACATGTCATAATTGTAAAAAAGTAGGGCACTTTGCAAAAGTTTGTTTTAGTCGGAATCAACAATATCAACCAACTAGACATAGACCAAGTATAATAGTGGTGAGAGAGAAATGAAGAAAGTTTTAGAAGTTCGTAACAATGCTGATTCTAGATGTTTTCAAGATGAAGAAAATTTTGCAATAGACATGATAAGTAAAACTAGTCAAGAGAATGAGTGGGTTATTCCAATGATTGTTGAAGATTTATTAATTCCATTCAAAATTGACACGGGTGCACAGACTAATTGTCTTCCCTTCAAAGATTTCAAGGCCATGCAAAAATCTAAAAGTATTAAAATCAGCAATTCAAAAGTGAATCTAGGAAGCTGTAACAGTATGCCTATAGAAAATTGTGGAAGATGTGTGTTGAATGTAGAATTTAAAGGTAAACATTATAAAATTGGTTTTACCATAGTAACCAATAAGCATGCTCAACCAATTATCGGGTTAAAGACAAGTGAAAGAATGAATCTAATACAGAGGGTTCAGGTTGTAGAGTCAAGTAATTGATCTAATGGTGACAATTTGATCAAAGAAGACTGGATTAAGAAGTATCCAAAACTATTGATGGTAGTTTGGGAAAGTTACCAGGAAAAGATATGAAGTTAAAAGAAGAAGTTATTGGTGTCGTTCATCCATTCCTAGAAATGTACCATTTAAATTGTATGAAAGGCTGAAAGAAGAATTAAGCAGAATGGAGAAATATGTAAGTAATAAGGAAAGTAACAGAACCAACAGAATTTGTTAACAGTATGGTGATCATTAAAAAAGACAATAAGAAACTTAGGATGTGTTTAGATCCGACTGATTTGAATAAATATTTACAAATAAAACATTATATGTTGCCAACTAGAGCCGAAATTATGTCCAAATTTAAAGAAAGTCAATTTTTTTAGTAAATTAGATATGTCCCAGGGTTTTTGGCAATGTTGCATAACTGATAAAGCTGCTGATTTGACTACATTTATTAGTCCATATGGCAGGTATCAATATTTGAGATTACCTTTTGGTGTAAATGTTGCTCATGAAATATTTCATAGAATTGTTCGTCAACATTTTGAGGATACTCCTAATTTAATAACTGTTCAGGATGATATGTTAATTTATGCACAAACTAAGGAAATTTATGATGAAACTTTGCACAAAGTATTCCAAAGAGCTGAACAACTTAACTTGAAATTTAATAAGGATAAATGTATGATTTTAACTGATAGTGTAACTTTTATGGGTGATATTATATCCAAGCAGGGTATACATCCTATTAAGGCTATTAAAGATTTGCCAGCACCAGAGTGTAACAAGGAATTGCAAAGAATTTTAGGTATGGTTAATTATTTAGGTAATTACATTCCAAATTTATCTTCGATTATTGAACCTCTTAGAAAATTATCTGAAAAAGATGTTATATTTGAGTGGTCTAGCATACATGAGAATTGTCTAAATATTGTTAAAGACATTTTGTCTTCTGAACCAGTATTACAACACTTTGATTTGAATAAGCCAATTAAAATTTCATGTGATGCTTCAATTAAAGGTTTAGGGTGTTGTCTACAGCAAAAGAATGGTGATACTTGGAAACCTATTGCATATGCTTCAAGGACATTAAGAGATTCAGAAAAAAGATATGCACAAATCGAAAAAGAGCTTTTAAGTATTGTATTTGGATGTATTAGATTTCATCAATATTTTTATGGTCAATCTATTTATGTTGAAACTGATCATAAGGCATTAGAAGCTATATTTAAGAAAAGGTTAAATCAATTAAGTCCTAGATTACAAAGAATGTGTTTAAAATTACAATGTTACGATTTAAGTGTTAATTATATACCAGGAGTAGTATAAGGCCTTTCAATATGGTCGCACTTTCCCCAATTCCATTTCATTCCAAGGGCGAAAAGTGCAACCATATTGAAAAGCCCCCCAAAAAAACCTAAACACCCTACATTTCATAAATTCTTACACCAAAATACCTTTATATAAAATAACTTCTTTGTTTCGCTTAACATCCTGTTTTTTAATAGCCTCGTTTTAAATAACGTTATTTTTAGTCTAGAAACTTCTAGAAGAGGAGATAACTCTTTTTTGGAAAAAAAAAACAGACCACAATTTTCTACTCAAATTTTAAACATTAAAAGTGATCCGATTCGTTATTCATTTAACGAGAAAAAAGAGGATTATATTATCATATAACTGTTGGTTCTAAATCCCAATTGAATGATGGTGGTAGAATTACCTTCGAAATAAATTCATTATCAAATTGGTTGCTTCTTTCCAATGCTTATTTCAGATGCGATTTCAAAATTAAAAATGGAACTCCCAATGAAAATCGTGTACCACTAACTAATACAACGTTAGAAAACAATTTCTTGGTTTTTGAAGCAGGTTCAAATCCGATAGAAACAATTAAACACCCTGGGGAATTCGACACAATGTTGAAAACAGTTTTATATCCTAAAGATTTCCATTCAGTCTCAGGTTGGATACCCGATGTTGGCGATGGAAGTGTTTTAAAAGAACCGGTACGAAATGATGCTGATTAGCTAGAGTGGGAGTTGTTGCTCGAAACACAATAGAAAGAGTAGCACGATGGATTCGAAAAACGAGTACTTCAGTATAATAATGTTGTTGAGAATAATAGGTGGGGTAATTACATATATTGGAAATTATATCCCTTATTCGGTCTGTTGGAACACAGAAAGGTTTCCATAGGGTTACCATATAAAATTCATCTACAAAGAGAAATCAACGATGATAAGATATTCTTTGGAGAGAATGCTTCAAATGCAAAATTAGAAATAACGAATCTCTCAACTTTTCGTACCCGTAATAACACCATCAATTGAGGTAGAAACGAGAATATTCAACTCATTAACTAAAGATATTGAAATAGCTTTTCTTCATCGTAATACGGTAGGTAGCATGACTTTAACTGGAGAATCCACCACGTGGCCAATCACTAACACTATTAAACCAGCAAGATATTTAATGGTTGGTTTCAAGAACTTACCAGATTCTCAAACGAATAACAATGTCTTCAGAGTGGCAATGAACCATAAAGTTCAAGTAAGATTAACCAACCTTTAACAATTAATCCAACCACAAAGGATTATAATGAATTGTATAGAAACTATAAAAACATGTGTGAATTATTTGGAAATCTACCTCAGTTTGAATATGTAGATTTTGCACTTAATCATCCAATCTTCTGTTTTGATCTATCAGCTCACCAAGAAGATCTTTTCAAAACAGGAGTCAACATAAATATTCATATTGAAAAAACACAAGATGTGACCGGGTATTGTTTATTATTGGAAGAAGCAAAACATTTAATTTAAATAGCAGATAGAAGAATGATAAGAATTGAGTACAAAATACACCCTTAAAAATGAAACCAGAAACTTTAGTTATGAAAATAATAGAAGCTGTTTCAACACCTCCCCCAACTGTAATAACTTTCAATGGTAAAAAAATCAGCATAACTAAAAAACTTATTGATAAATACAAATATTGTAAAGTCAGAGACGATATAGACTAAGAAAGAATTGACGCGAACGCAAAAGAAGGTGGATTTTTACCTTTCCTACTACCTTTAATATTTGGTGGTATTGCAGCGGCGGGTGCAGCAACTGGTGGAATATCTGCCGCAGTCAAAGCTGCCAGTGCAAAGAAAACAGCTGACGCTTAAGCCGCTGAAGAACGCAGACATAATTTAATAATGGAAAAGGAAGCACGAGGTTCAGGAGTGGGAGATATGATAGGTACAATAAAAGAATTTGGAAAAAGATTTGGGGAAGAAACCAAGAAAACTGTTAAACAAGGATTAAATAAATTAGTAGATAGTATTGACACAGGAGAAGTCAAAGTCAAACATAAGGGTAATGGAATATTTTTTAAAAAATATACACACTGGAGAAGGATTATTTCTTTCAAAGTATAAAGGAGAAGGAGTAAAATAAAGTATAATAATAAAAAATGGGCAAAAAATTTAATCATTCAGAAATATTTCCTAATAACCCTATGCTCATGTATATATGCGGTAGTTCCGGTTCTGGGAAAACTCATCTCACTTTTAACATGTTGACAACACCAAACCTTTTAGATTTCGATCCTTTGTATATCTACACAACAGCACTAGAGCAATCGTATTATCAATTTCTCAAAGCTTTAAAATATTTACCAAAGAAAGATGTTCAAGACATATTTCAATATTACGAAGAAAACGAAGAAGAAGTGGAAATAAAAGATATCATAGATAACTACATTAAATCAAAGAATCCAACGGATATAAAAGTTTTTCTTACGGAATATGTTAATGATCTAGACTTGTCTAATATTGATAGCAATCGAAAGAACTTAATATTGTTTGACGACTGCGTAGCGCAAAGAAATCAAGCTGTTCAACAAGAATTCTTCACGAAGGGAAGACATCACAACTGTCACTGCATATACCAATCCCAATCTTTTACGGGATGGATTCTATGTTCATTAGAAAAAATGCAAATTGTTTTTTATTATTTATTTATCTCAAATCATTCAGTCGATTAATCACAGAGATGCATTTAAAAAGGTTTGTAAAGCTCAATGGAAAAACCCAGATGATCATGGATATCTATTTGTTAATACTAGAAAACCTACAGGTGAAAGAGTTATGACAGACATTTGTTAAATTTTATTTTTTTAAAAATGGATAATTGGAATACTATTTTAAAAAGAAATAAAGAATATATCAAAGCTAAGAATAAAATAAAGTCCCAAGTTGAAAAAAACAAATCAGAACAACTTGGATTAACAGAAAATCTACAAACTCTATTTCAACCAATATTAAAATCTCAAGAGGATATTAAAAAGAAATTAGCTTTAGAATATAGACCTCCTATAGAACCTCATAAAGATCACACAGAACCAAATCAATATGGTGGTATTATAATTAGGACATTAGATGATATTAATAGTCTTTTTTCAAACCCTAAAGCAGATTTACCAAAGAGTATTACACCAATCATTGATGATGAGGGGTTATTGTTTAATGGATTTAGAATAAAATTTAGGGCAAATTCCCCTTTATTCAAAATTGATACAAATGACTTAATATTTACATTAACAAAAGGATTAATAGATTTAATGAATGGCGGGTATATTGGCATTGCCGATTACAAGGATTTACTAGCATACTCAAAATTTCTACAAGCAATAAGAAAGTCGGGACCCGAAACAAGAAGATCGAAAGCAGTTGAAACATATATATATAAAAAAGTTATTGCTGGTGGAGCAGATGTTGAATTTGAAGATAATTATGCAGAAGATTATCCAATCATACAAGAAATAGACGAATTCGATGATATGGTGGCATCTGGACAAGGTATAACGTTTTTATCCGACAACGAGGAACTACTTAATAGATTACGAGTAATATTAGCGGCAATGAAGGAAGGACATCGATCACACAGACAATATAATGAAGTAAATTGCATATTAAAAAGACTTCTAGAGAAAGGTATCATAGATAAAAACGATTATAAAAGCGTGATTAAAAAAGTCAAATAAAGAACAACTATTCGTCATCACATCAAATAAATCAGACATTAAATTGTCTATAGATTATGAGTACCAACTCGATCGCTATCAAGAATACGAATTGGGATAAAAATATTTCTCTGTTTTCAATTCCATTAGAACAAAAAATAATCAAATAAAAATATCAACAGATAATGGATTTCGGGGAAGGGAGGGCTTGATTCTCCCAAATGTACAGGCCTTGGGTGGAGCAGACACTTTATTTAGAATTCGGGGAAGGGAGGGTTTGATTCTCCCAAATGTACAGGCCTAGAGTGGAGCAGACACTTTATTTAGAAATTAGGATTAAGGGTTTTGATATTGGGTTTTCTTCTGTTCTTATTCTGATCTGAAATTAGAAAAAATACCTCGCCCGATGGGCGAGAATTATAGTATCTGTTATGTACTGATTGTTTTTAGTTCACTATGAACAATATTATCATTTAAGTTCTTATTCTTTTAATATGCAACTATCATTTTCTGCTTATAGACATGGGGGATTTCTCCTGAAGGCTCTTATAGTGGGCATGAACTATCTTGCTTGCTCGATTGTTGGTTGTATTAAACGAGACAACAAAGGGTGCTATGCCTACATTATGATGAATATTTAGTTCTATAGGTCTTGCTGTATTCAATGTCTCAATCCAATGGGCTTCCCTAGATTGACGGAATTTGGTAGTTTCATCTTCGGGCAAGTCAATTTCTATACGCTCAATTGGGATTAGGGTGAGATCGTCTATTGAATGGTCGTCGAGGTTGAAATGATTAGAAACAGGCTTGTCTTTCTTTAATTTGGTGTCTGACCTATGAGCATTAAAGCGAGTTCGTAAATTATTCTTAGTTTCTCCTTCATATTGTTTGGGGCATTTCTTGCATGAAATTAAATATATTACATTCGAATGTTCACATGTTAGATGTTCCTGGATCGGGTACCTTTTATTCGTAGAGTTGCTTACAAAATAATGAGTTTCTGATATAAAGGGACATGTTTTGCATCTACTGGACAAACATGGAGCACTTCTTAAACCTGGAGGTACTTCGGCATAAAGTCTGTTTTTAGCTGCTATCTGTGCTAAGGTGGAATTTTTTATGTTTCGTAAAAATCGTTTAGAGTACCCACGCTCTTTCAGTTTTGAGAAAACAATCGTACAGGCTTGGTTGAAATCAGAAGATATTGTACGAATTCGATGAAATCGTAAAACTTGTGACTTAATTATACCAGGAAAGGTATGTTTTGGGTGAAAGGAGCTTTTGTGCAAGAGTTGGTGAGTATCTGTTTTTTTGAAAAACACATTCATATCCAGTTGATTTGTTTCTGCTTTGGAATCTCCCTTAAAAACTGTGGTATCGAGAAAGTCAATGCTTTTGTTACTCACGTTTACGGTTAGTTTGATGGAAGGATGTTGGTTGTTGTGAATTTCAAAGAATTCCCAAAACTGTTCGATAGAATAAGTCCAAACCATAAAAATGTCATCCAAAAAGCGTCCGTAAAAAAGTGGGTCAAATGGACAGAGGGGCAACACCTCACGTTCCCACTCTGGCATGCATGAAAAGGTTTGCGCACGTAGGGGCTAATTAATACGTTTGCCCATTGCTGTCCCTGAAGTTTGTAAATATGTTTACCATTAAATGTGAAATCGTTTCGACTAAGACAAATCTCTAAAAGCTGTAGAATTGCATCGTCGGGTCTCTTTGGATCTGGGTTTCTATTAAAAGCTTTACGAACTGCCGTTAAACCAGTAGTGTTATCGATATAGGTATACATAGAAGAAACGTCGATAGAAATTAAAATAGCATTAGAGGGAACTCGGAGATTTTTTTATTTTATTGACAAAATCGGTTGTGTCTTTAAGGTAGGCGCGATGTTGACATGCTAGAGGTAGTAAGAAATGATCAATGTTTCTGACACTGCATATGACTCACTACCACAGCCAGATATAATCGGGCGGCCTTTAGGGATTTTATTCGAGATAAACCACTCCTTGGTTGGATTCTTATGGATTTTAGGCAAAGTGTACAAATGTCTCCCGCGACAATCATGTTTGGCAGACAGATAGTCGTATTGTTTCTGTTTGAGATAACTTGTTTTGACTAAATCGGCAAGTTAATCATATTAGCAGTTTCTTTGAAAAACGATTTCGTAATCCTCCCTATTCAGAATGACACAACATGAACCTTTGTCACTCTTTTTAATAACAATGCTATCGTCTTTCTTAAGTAAGTTAAACACTGGGGGGGGGGGGGGGGGGGTGTCCACGTGCATTAAGGAATAAACATTATTCTAGCACCACGTGGGGGTGGTTTCGAAAAAAATATGTGCAGCTAAGATTTCGTTGAAATCGTTCAATGAATGATCGGAGATAATTTAAGTTGATGTGGGAATAAACTTAAGTCCACGGTCTAAGATTGAGTGATTCAATATTTGCTTGAAGCTGGTGTATCCAAAACAAATAAATACTGTTTGCTGTTTCTAGACATAATCTTCATTGGTCTCCAGAAACAGCAAACAGTTTTTTTTGTTTTGGATACACCAGCTTCGAGCATCGAGTAAGTCTTTAAACTAATTACTGAGGATAAAAATACTGAGAGGCCACCGCTAGGCCAAACTGTAGTTAATTTGAGGTGCAAAATTCTCACACCCCTTCAGTATTCAATCTTAGACCGTAGACTTAAGTTTATTCCGACACCGAAGATAGCCAACTTAAATTATCTCCGACCAAATTTGAACGATTTCAACGAAATCTTAGCTGCAATTATTTTTTCCGAAACCACCCCCCACGTGGTGCAAAAACAATGTTTATTCCTATATCCACACGGACACCCCCTCAGGCCGCCATCCATCCTGAAATATTGAAAGCATTTGCGAGTATGAATAGCCAAACAGCGAACCTTTCGTAACACACGAAAAGCCTAATCTCACACGAGTGGAACGTGAAGCATTAAACTTACTTAAAAAAGACGATAGCATTGTTATAAAGAAGAGTGACATAGGTTCGTGTTGTGTCATTCTAAGTAGAGAAGATTACGTTTCAGAAGCAGAAAATCAACTGAATAATAATCCTAAACATTATGTCATTTTACCGAAACCAATTTTCAAAGAAACTGCTAACATGGTTAACAATATTCTTGCCGATTTTAGTCAAAACTAGTTATCTCAACAGAAAAAATATGACTATCTGTCTGCCAAACCTGATTGTCGCGAGAGACATTTGTACACTTTGCCCCAAATCCATAAGAATCCAACCAAGGAAGGGTAAATCTCGAATATAATCCCTTTAGACCACCCGATTTTATCTGACTGTGGTAGTGATTCGTATGCAGTGTCAGATTACATTGATCATTTCTAACTACCTCTAGCATGTCAACATCGCGCCTACCTCAAAGACACAACCGATTTTGTCAATAAAATAAAAAATCTTCGAGTCACCTCTAATGCTTTTTTAAATTTCTATCGACGTTTCTTCTATGTATACCAATACCGATAACACTGCTGGTTTAGCTGGTAAAGCTTTTAATAGAAACCCAGATCTAAACAGACCCGACGATGAAATTCTACAGGTTTTAGAGATTAGTCTCAGTCGAAACGTTTTCACATTTAATGGTAAAATATATTTACAAACTTCAGGGATAGCTATGGGCAAACGATTCGCCCCTTCTTACGCAAACCTTTTCATTGCAGAGTTGAACGTGAGGTGTTGCCCGTCCACTTTTTTACGGACGCTTTTTGGATGACATTTTTATGGTTTGGACTTATTCTATCGAACAATTTTGGGAATTCTTTGAAATTCTCAAATACCACCATCCTTCCATCAAACTAACCGCAATCGTGAGTTACCAAAGCTTAGACTTTCTCGATACCACTGTCTTTAAGGGAGATTCCATAGCAGAAACAAATAAACTGGATATTAAAGTGTATTTCAAAGAAACTGATACTCATCAACAAAAGCACCTTTCACCCAAAACATACCCTTCCTGGTATAATTAAGTGACAAGTTTTACGATTTCACCGAATTTGCACAAGATGTTCTGATTTCAACAAAGCCTGTGCGATTGTTTTCTCAAAAACTTAAAGAGCCTGGGTTGCAAACGATTTTTACGAAACATAAAAAATTCCACCTTAGCACAGATAGCAGCTTAAACAGGCTTTATGCTGAAGTACCTCTAGGCTTGTCCAGTAGATGCAAAACATCAGAAACTAATTATTATTTTAAGCAACTCTACGAATAAAAGGTACCCGATCCAGGAACATCTAACATGTGAACATTCGAATGTAATATATTTAATTTAATGCAAGAAATGCCTGCGCTGTAGCAGTTTCGACCCCTTTCCTTTCCTGTTGAGTTATTGACTTGAAACTTGGCAGAGGGGTATTAATATATGTCCTGAATATTCTCAGCAAATTTAATTTCAGACAGTTCTAACGTTTCCTTCCATCTTATATTAATTTTCAAAGTGATGTACTGATTGAAATTTTTCCCGATGATGGCGAAATGGCAGGCGGACTTAACTCTTTTGTTTAGTCGTACATGCTTTGCTAAATCATTCAGTTTCGAGTCATTTCGACCAAATTGTCAATTTTTCAAATCGGTGTAACGGCTGTAGCTGCAATCATTTACGTTTGCGTTCTCAAAATTGTCACAGCACTTTACCGTTTGACACTTACGCATTGATTTGTAAATTTACAATGCTATAGTAATATAGTAATCCATTCTGAATACTGACAGCAATTTTCAGACCTATCACACACGCCGTAATATGCTTAATCAATCCCTGAAGTCGTCCCTCTGTGCCCCTGTTGCTGCATCGCACCCCTATCGCAATATCGTCACGAAACGTGGCAATATGACTTAGTAATGTGTCTTGATTACTCACAGAAATTTTCAAAACGATCAGATACCGTATACTATGTTAAATCAATCGCCAAAGTCATAGCACGGTTCCCCCTATTGCTGCATCGTACCCCGATAACGATATCGACACGAAACGTTGCAATATGACTTAGTAATGTATCTTGATTACTCGCAGCAATTTTCCCCATACTATGTTAAATCAATCGTCTAAGTCATGCCACTATGCCCCTATTGCTGTATCGCACCCCGATCACTTTTGATATCGACACGAAACGACATGGGAGAATTTCTCTTGAAGGTTATTATAGTGGGCATGAACTATCGTGCTTGCTCGATTGCTGGTTGTTTTGAACGGGTGCTATGCCTACATTACGGTCTTGCTGTATTCAATGTCTTAATCCAATGGGCTTCCCTAGATTGACGGAATTTGGTAGTTTCATCTTCGGGCAAGTCAATTTCTATGCGATCATTTTGGGATTAGGGTGAAATCGTCTATTGAATGGTCGTCGAGGTTGAAATGATTAGAAACAGGCTTGTCTTTTTTTTACACGCTCACTCATTAATGTGGGCGTATGTAGCCGTCGCCCCTGTCTGTTTGTCCACAATGTCCAAAATTGTTTGTGGACACGATAGAGAGCTGGTTTCTTGATGGATTTTGACGAAACTTGATGTGACTGTTTGTAATCACTCATTTATTTACTGATAACTCTTGTCAACCTCCGAGACAAATTAGCTGCCATTACAAATATGGGCGTATTACAATGGCATCGCTATTTTTAATTTGATATCCGACCTGTGAGCATTAAAACGAGTTCGTAAATTATTCCTAGTTTCTCCTACGTATTGTTATTTGTTTATTCGTAGAGTTGCTTACAAAATAATGATATAAAGGGACATGTTTTGCATCTACTGGACATACATGGAGCATTCCTTAAACCTGGAGGTACTTCCTGGATCGGGTACCTTTTATTCGTAGAGTTGCTTACAAAATAATGAGTTTCTGATATAAAGGGACATGTTTTGCATCTACTGGACAAACATGGAGCACTTCTTAAACCTGAAGGTACTTCGGCATAACGTCTGTTTTTAGTTGCTATCTGTGCTAAATTGGAATTTTTTATGTTTCGTAAAAATCGTTTCGAGTACCCACACTCTTTCAGTTTTGAGAAAACAACCGTACAGGTTTGATTGAAACCAGCAGATCTTGTGCAAATTCGGTGAAATCGTAAAACTTCTGACTTAATTATATCAGAAAAGGTACTCTTGTGCAACAGTTGATGAGTATCAGTTTCTTTGAAATACACTTTAATATCCAGTTTCCTTGTTTCTTCTATGGAATCTTCCTTAAAGACAGTGGTAATGAGAAAGTCTATGGAAGGATGGTGGTAGTTGAGAATTTCAAAGAATTTCTAAAACTGTTCGATAGAATAAGTCCAAACCAATCCCATAGCTGTCCCTGAAGTTTGTAAATATGTTTTACCATTAAGTGTGAAATCGTTTCGACTGAAACAAATTTCTAAAACCTGTAGAATTGCATCGTCGGGTCTGTTTGGAGCTAGGTTCCTATTAAAGGCCTTACAGACTGCCGTTAGACCAGCAGTGTTATTGGTATACATAGAAGAAACGTCGATAGAAATTAAATTAGCATAAGAAGGAAATCGAAGATTTTTTATGTAACTGACAAAATCGGTTGTGTCTTTAAGGTAGGCACGATGTTGACATGCTAGAGATAGTAAGAAATGGTTAATGTATTCTGACATTGCATACGACTCACTACACACTACAGTCAAACAGTATGTGCTACAGGCTGTGCACGTTAAAGATCCCTCGACAGTTGGAAATCGAAAAAGAGCAGGCTAATGCCGCTGTCCTGGCAAAATTTCCCTCATCGCACCCTGCATGGCGTTGCCCGTCTTCATTAGCCCACATGGTGCAGAAAAATAGGACGTAAAACTCTATTCATTTCATTTCATTTCACAGTCAAACAGTATCAATATCCGTATCATTACTGAATAATACTACATACTACAGTCAAACACTATTACTATCTGTATTATTATTAACCTCTAATACATACTATAATTAAACTTAAATCTTACTTTATATATCCCCAAACCCAGTTTGACTTATTTGCATAATTTGATCCCCACACTTTCACGCTAGCATATACAGTTTTCTCCTGTTACATTCGCTGTACATTCCCTTTCTAACCTCAAGTTATTTTCATTATGCTCCCCAACTACAACAACCACTGGCAAGAAGCCAGACATAGAAACACTAACCGTCCACCAAACCAACATCACGTACCCTACAACGGCCCTGTTTTCCATCGCCCTCTACCACCTACCAATCGCCGACCATCAACCAGCCCGCCCAGTTATATCCGACCCCATCGCCGACATACCTACAAAACAGCCTACCAATCCAGAAATAACCACCGAGCTGACCAACAACAGAAACGACTACCAGCCCACCGACGCCAACCAGTCCCCACTCATAAGGAGGAAGAACCCTTTGTGAAGGTGTTCGTCCATCATTTGGCAATCTTTACCCTTAAACAGCAAAGTCTCTAAGTTGGAAAGTTTTATCCGTCCAGCAATGAAAACATCAGCTGTCGACGCGAATATTAGATCCCTCAATCGGACATGGCTCTCTAAGGTTACGCAGGTCCTGATCGACCATTACCAAACCACACTTCAAGAGAAGCTGACCACCATTCGTACCAAGTCTTTATCATCACCTGCCGTCGACCGCATCGTTTCTCATGCCCTGTCATGGGCCCGTAGCTCCTATCGGAAACGCCTCACTCAAGCTGTAATCACCAAATTCTACCAGACTATCAACGAAACCAAAACCAGAGTAACCATATCTCTACCAACTGAAATGGACACTACACCTGCACCATCTAGAGTCACCACTCTACCGAACCAAACCCGTAAACGAGCCCGAAGTTCACCTACGCCTAGTCCCTCAGTCTTCATTGAAGTCGAGACGTGTATCCAGACCTTCCCCCCTTGAATCAGATCCCAATCCGTTCGCAATGCTACAATTTGAACAACTACCAAACCAGTACCAATCACCCCGTCGACAACCATTATATCCGCTACCAAACCCTATTATTACCAAACCAAGGACAAATCATTATGGAATCTACCTGCTCTAAAGAAATCTACCTTAATTATTGGATCATCTAACCTGAATCGAATTACCAAAACCAGTACAGACACTGAAATACATTCTTACCCCTGTGCCCAAATCCATCACGTACAGTCAATCCTGGAATCATACGACCATGATCCCAAACCTACTACCGTTATTCTTCATGTAGGCCACAACAACCGTGATCAGCTACCTTTGTCCTTTGTGATTATTCTTACCGGTGTTAATTCTTTTATTCGGCATTTGCTGGATGATCCTTTGTGATTTGTGTTGTTTCAGTATAATTTAGTGCTTGTGTGGTATTTTTAACGTGTGTGCCACCCCAAATATTTTTGGCTATTGTGGATTGTTTTTATTATACGTGATTGTGATTTTGTGCCACTTTGTGAATAGGACAGTGCTTTGGTTCGTGGTTCCTATTTTAGACCAATTCAATTTGTGTATAGGACTGTGGTATGTGATTCATGTTATGCAATTTGTGTCTCATAGCAGCGCCCATTTAGTTTTATTAACTCCATTTTTCATAAAGTGTATTGTTGTATTTGAATGTAGATAATTGATATTTTTATATATAAAGTTTTAAACACTTGTTTCTTTGATTGAGTAAATTGGGATAGATTATAGTCACTTTTGAGCTGACACTTGCTCCCGTTAACGGAGAGATTTTTGCGTGATTCTGGGGCTGTATAGCAAAACCCCAACCCCAGATTAATAAATCCAGTTACACGCTACATATAGGATGTTCTTGGTGGCAGAGGTGGGATAAGTGATATCTCAATTCTCAAACAAAATATTCGGTGGTTTCTGGAGAAACGCCCTGTGCTTGAATGACAGACATGACTAGACATACCTTACTTGACTTGGACTTTACAAATATGTGTGACCCCACCCCTGTGTTGTATCCATCTGATAACCAGCGATATGAAGCCAGTGCCTGTGCCCCAAACGATAGCCCCGGATTATCAAACCCTCCACGTACTGTTTCGTCTAAAGAGGCGCCATCTAGTAACTTAGAAGCGACTATACTGCATCAGTTATCAACAGTAGTGGAACCATTGGAACTGCAAAGAAAGAGAATTGACGAAATTGCAGCTACAAAAACATCGCCCAATTCTGTGAATAATATGTCTAATAGTGAACAAGTAGTGAATACAAATGGGGCAGGGTACGTGGTAGGCGGAATCAGTGGTGACTTTGCTTGATTTGACAATCTGTCTAAGGAAATGGAATTATATAAAAGTGAGGTGTTTGATGTGAAAACTTGCCTAAAACAAGGTGTGAGTGCGGGGGGTGGTTACAACAAATCAAACGTTACGCTTGGGTCGAATTCTGGTGAATATAATTTCGTTCCTAGTGTAACATCTACACCGAATACTAGAGGTGACGTCTCCGGGCGTGTGTACCGTAAACCTATGAGGACGCCCCAAGCTCATGAGGGTAGTACATCCTTCATGGACTACAGGTGCCATTTTCAACTTTGTGCTCAACTTAATAATTGGAGTGAAAATGAGATGGCTTTACATTTAGCCACAAGTTTAAAGGGCAGTGCCCAGAAAGTGTTAACGTCGTTAAAGGTGGAAGATCGTTTAATTTATTCAAAAGTTACCGGTGCTTTAGAAGACAGATTTTTACCCCAAAATCAGTGTCAATTATATAGAGCCCAATTGAAGGCCCGGAAAAGAAAACCAAAAGAAAGTCTGCCCGAACTTGGGGAAGCAGTAAAGCGTTTGGTGACAATGTCATATCCATCTGCTGATAGTGAATTACTTCAAATTTTAGCAAAGTTTGCCTTTTGTGATGCTTTGTGACGATCGAGATATGGTGTGGCAGATTCAGAGAACCAGACCAACAAATGTTGAGGATGCTGTAAGGTTAGCCGTAGAGTTAGAGGCACACCGTTCCGCCTGTGACACTCAGCCAGGGAAAATCCGAAGTGTAGATACACCACCTGAGTTAGTTGAGCTACAAAATATGAAGAAGAAAATCAGTGATATGAACGCGTCATTAGAGAAGTTCAAAAGTGACCAACGAAAGATGAGCGTGGTAAATACAAAACAACCTGAGCATAAAAACCAATCTCCAGGTAATACCAATAATTATAACACCAGTAGAGGGGCGACAAATGGAAATGGAAGTGCCAGTTTTAGAAATCAGCGCTATGACCATAACAACAGGTGGCACCATGCTCGTTCGGGTCATGGTAGTCGTGCAAATAAAAGAGCCTTTGGCACCCTCAATGAAACTGGTCTTCACATAAAGAGTATCATACAATCAGTGAATGTAAATGCCCTTATTGATACTGGGGCTACAATAAGTTTCTTATCAAAGAAGTCCTTCGATTCTATTCCACGAAATAATCGACCAGAACTAAAATATGTGGCTCCTAGATATAGTACAGCGAACGGTGGGCTTATGGCGATTTATGGCAAAGCTGATTTTTTAATTGAAATCTATGGTCATAACTATCCCCATACATTGGTTGTAGCTGACATTGGCTCTCAGTGCATTCTTGGACTGGATTTTATGAATGCCAATGAAGTCACCA
>NW_008707425.1:2052882-2092964 GCF_000327385.1 Lottia gigantea
AGTTACTATCGGAGATCATTCCACAATTTTCAGCTATAGCTAAACCTTTAAATAGACTCACTGAAAAAGGTAGAGAGTTTATTTGGACAAAAGAGTGTGAGGAAGCCTTTAATACCCTTAAGCACAAACTTACTGAAAGTCCTGTTCTGGCGTATCCTGACCCAAACAAGCCTTTCATTGTGGATACTGATGCGAGTGGTTATGGAATTGGAGCTGTGGTGTCTCAAGTTTTTGATGGAGTAGAACGTGTCATAGCTTATGGTAGTCGTTCCCTCACTAAAGCTGAGAGAAATTATTGTGTTACGCGTAAAGAACTTTTGGCCGTTGTGTACTTCGTGAAATACTTTAAGGCCTATCTCTACGGAAAACAATTTACTCTCAGAACGGATCATGGAGCATTAAGGTGGCTGTTAAACTTTAAAAATCCCGAAGGTCAGGTAGCACGTTGGATCGAACAGTTAGCCCAATTTAATTTTGAAGTTATACATAGAGCAGGCCGAGTACATAATAACGCCGATGCGTTGAGTCAAAGACCATGTGTTCAGTGTGGAGTTGGTGATGAAAATACAGAAGAATGTGACGGGTTAGTAGGACTTATAGGTATTGATACTAATGTCATAAGGAAGATGCAAGGAGATGATAAAGAGGTTGGTTCCATTGAGACCTGGGTTGAATCGAGAATTAAACCAAAGTGGAGAGATGTATCTCCCAAGGTGATAAAGTGTGGCTGTTTACACCAACATTGACGCCCGGCATTCCCAACAAATTCGCGAAACGATGGAAAGGACCATTTGAAGTTGTGCGAAAGCTCAGTGACATAACGTATGAGATTGGAGATGGTACCTCTAGACGTAAACAGGTGGTTCATGTAGATCGGTTAAGAATATACAACCAACGTGACGAAGAATCTGACAGTGATGCACCATGTGAACCGATAAACGACTTCCTTGACAGTGACGACAATGTAGATGCCGATAGAGATGCGTCATGTAAACCGATAGATGACTCTCCTGACAGTGACTATTGTGATAGTAATGTGGGTGGCGATAATGCGGAATCGTTAGATGTCCAGGGTTTTGCTCCTGTAACCTCTAGGTATGGAAGAGTACGCCGACAACCTGCTTATCTCGACGCATATGTAATGTGTGTTTCTTCTATTCCAGGGAAGATGGCCACAGCAATGACCTATCTGGAGAATTTTGGATGCCCCTATTGTAAGGATGCTGTCTTCGACACCAAGTATAGGTATGAACGGCATTGCGATAGTGCCAAGCATAAGAGGGTGATAATGGAGTTAGAGAGATTGAGGAGACAGTCTAGGATGGGTGAACCGAAGGATGATGACGAGAGAGATGATAAGAAAGAAGACAGGAAGAAAGATGATGAGAAGAAGGACGATATGAGACAAGATGAGAAGAAGGATGGTGAGAAGAAGAGGGTCGATGATAAGAGGAGAGATGAAAAGAAAGAAGATGGGAAGAAGGATGGTGAGAAGAAGAAGGATGGTGAGAGGAAGAAGGATGAGAAGAAGAAGCATGATGATAGGAAGATGGGCGAGAGGAAGAAGGATGATAAGAAGAAGAAGCATGATGATAGGAAGAAGGGCAGGAGGAAGAAGGATGATGAGAAGAAGAAGGATGATGAGAGGAAGAAGGATGATGAGAAGAAGGATGATGAGAGGAAGAAGGATGATGAGAAGAAGAAGGATGAGAAGAAGAAGCATGATGATAGGAAGATGGGCGAGAAGAAGAAGGATGATGAGAAGAACAAGCATGGTGAGAGGAAGAAGGATGAGAAGAAGAAGGGTAGTGATAGGAAGAAGGACGTTGGGAAGAAGGATGATGAGAGGGAGAAGGACCAGAGGAAGAAGGATGATGAGAGGAGACAGGATTACCAGAATGATGACCAGGTTGTTGAGAAGAAGGTTGACAAGAAGGATGGTGCGAAAAAGAAGGATGATTACAAGACGAAGGATGATAGCGATATAAATGATGGGAAGAAGGCTAATAGAGAGATAGATGACGAGTAAAGGGTTGATGAAGATATAGATGGTGGGGATAAGGATGATAGTGATGGAGAAGATAAAAGATTTAGAATGGAAGATAAAGGTGGTTTGTTGAGGATGATAAGGCTGGACAAAGAGTTGGGTGGTGCGCCTAATCTTAATTTCTCTTTATATAGTGATATTAGTGAAGAGAGTAGTGCAGGTGGAGACTCTTTGGAAACGTTGGGTGATGGTGAGGAAGTAGAGGAGAAAGAAGGTAGAGGTAGAGAGTATGACGGAGGATGGAGAGAGGAGGACGGTGAGAGTAGAGACGGATTGAGAGGTAGAGATTGGCGAGCGATTGTTGTTGTAGAGGCTAGGCCTATTCATTTTGTATTGTTTTTATTCTATTGTTATTTCACTTTGTGCAATGCGTGACGCATTGGACGGAGGCGTGGGTAATGTGATGAATTAAAATTATTCTTTTATCTTTTTGGCTTTTATTTACTTTTCAAAATTTAATTAACCTTTGGCTTGCTCCCGTCTTCGTCCCTTATTTACTTTTCTTGTTTATATCATTATCCTTATTTATTTTTATCATTTGTACATCATTTGCTCCCGTTAACGGAGAGATTTTGCGTGATTCTGGGGCTGTATAGCAAAACCTCAACCCCAGATTAATAAATCCAGTTACACACTACATTTGTTTCGATACACCAGCTTCAAGCATCGAGTAAGTCTGTAAACTAATTACTAGGGATAAACATATTGAGAGGCCACCGCTAGGCCAAACTGTAGTTAACTTGAGCCGCAAAATTCTTACACCCCTTCAGCATTCAATCTTAGACCGCGGACTTATGTTTATTACCACACCAAAGATAGCCAACTTAAATTATCTCCGACCATCCATTGAACGATTTCAACGAAATCTTAGCTGCACATATTTTTTTCGTAACCACCCCCACGTGGTGCTAGAACAATGTTTATTCCTAAATCCACGTGGATACCCCCTCAGGCCGCCATTCATCCTGAAATATTGAAAGCATTGGCGAATATGAATAGACAAACAGCGAACCTTTCCATAACACACGAAAAGCCTAACCTCAGACGAGTGGAACGTGAAGCGATAAACTCACTTAAGAAAGACGATAGCATTGTTATTAAAAAGAGTGACAAAGGTTCATGTTGTGTCATTCTGAGTAGGGAGGATTACGTTTCAGAAGCAGCGAATCAACTGAATAATCCTAAACATTATGCCATTTTACCGAAACCAATTTTCAAAGAAACTTCTAATATGATTAACAATATTCTTGCCGATTTAGTCAAAACTAGTTATCTCAAACAGAAACAATAGGACTATCTGTCTGCCAATCCTGGTTGTCGCGAGACACATTTGTACACTTTGCGTAAAATCCACAAGAATCTTACCAAGGAGAGGTTTATCTCGAATAAAATCCCTAAAGGCCGCCCGATTATATCTGACTGTGGTAGTGAGTCGTATGCAGTGTCAGAATACATTGATCATTTCTTACTACCTCTAGCTGTCAATATCGCGCCTACCTTAAAGGCACAACCGATTATGTCAATAAAATAAAAAATCTTCGAGTTCCCTCTAATGCTATTTTAATTTCTATTCTTCTATGTATACCAATATCGATAACACTACTGGTTTAACGGCAGTTCGTAAAGCTTTTAATAGAAACCCAGATCCAAACAGACCCGACGATGCAATTCTACAGCTTTTAGATATTTGTCTTAGTCGAATCGATTTCACATTTAATGGTAAAACATATTTACAAACTTCATGGACAGCTATGGGCAAACGATTCGCCCCTTCGTACGCAAACCTTTTCATTGCAGAGTGGGAACGTGAGGTGTTGCCCCTCTGTCCATTTGACCCACCTTTTTACGGACGCTTCTTGGATGACATTTTTTATGGTTTGGACTTATTCTATCGAACAGTTTTGGGAATTCTTTGAAATTCTCAACAACCACCATCCTTCTATCAAGCGTGAGTGGCAAAAGCATAGACTTTCTCGATACCACTATCTGTAAGGGAGATAGCAGAAACAAATAAACTGGATATTAAAGTGTATTTCTTAAGAAACTGATAATCATCAACTCTTGCACAAGAGCTCCTTTCACACAAAATATATCTTTTCTGGTATAGTTAAGTCACAACTATTAAGATTTCATCGAATTTGCACAATTCGATTATTATGAAGTTTTATCTAACTTTATCAATAAGTGTGCCTTGTACAAGCTAAAGAACAAGTTATATTGTGATAGGGTTCATCGTTTGTTAATAATAAACAATTTCACCAAGTTTCGTCAAAATCCTTCAAGCGTACTACGATATATTTATTTCTCGTGTCTTTCTGAAGATTCTAATCCGCAAATGATGAGACGGGAAGCCCGTCTCCAAACCTTTCTATTTATTGTGATAGTTGGTTATCAGCCATTAGTACAGCACTGCACAAACAGACTCACTTGACAGGATGACAGCCACTTCGCACCTAAGTCGCGTAGTCTCTAACCCAAATCAAGCCACCTCGGACACGTCGCGGAGACCCGAAAACAACGTCACAGCAACGTCTCCATGGTCTTCAACACGTCTGGGAGTTGATGCAGTGCAGACAAAATTAGTCTCTGCGCAAGACGTCTTTGAGACCTATCGGAGACTAAAATAATTTTCAAAGATCCGGTTGGACACAAGCAGAGACTTTGCAGTCGCCAACTAGTCACCAGACCAGTGAGATAGGCCGTTAACTGTTTTAAATAATATGCATCATAATTTCTGTGGTATGAAATAATTAATATTGCGTGGCATTGATTTCAATGCAAATTTATTGTTCGATTTCTTTGAAACTCGGGCTTTTATTATACTATCTTGTTTTATTCAATAAGATAAATTCCTGTCATTGAGTCGTGGGTTACCTCCCTTTCCCAAACAACCTACGTGGTACGACTAGCTGCTTAACTTACGGACCGATCCAAATGAAATGCTTAACAATGTTAAATATATATGTGGTCAAATTATACTCTAAAATTTCTGAGAAATGCAGTTTTCGGAATGGAGATATAATGAAAAAAGTGCGTACAGTATATACCTCTATGTAATCTAATATAACCGACTCAATTCGCGTTCGAACAACCATTATCCCCAAGTTATTGTGCTTGTTGAATATCTGGCTATAACTATTAATTAAGTGGTAACCCCCTATTCTTTTTGAATGAAAATTAACGTGGTAAATAGCCCCAGTCTTATAATGTGGTCTGTATTAAAGGGGTCTGTTTTGCAGTAGATAGAGCTACCCCGTATTCGGAATTCAATTGAAAGAACAGTTCTATTACAATGCAAAAAAAAACAGTACCACAACAATAAAGGCAGTCGCTATTAACCTTCTCATATGCAACGAATACCGATTGTTTGTTTGATAATGACCTTGTGTGGTAGCCTAAAATGTAGCGATGATCTGAATGCTTACTGCAGCCTAGGTTTGTGCCGGATTGATAACTTCTGATTTTAATCATGAAAATGACTGACCAACAGTCCCAAAATGAAATCGCTGATTCTTAGAAAGACTCCTGAACTGATGTTTTCCACAAACTATCCAAAGTTCAGCACAAAATTTGCGAATTTCGCATCTCATGGGTGTGCATTTAGCACTATAACAGATATTTTTACAAAGATAGAGAGGCAGTTTGGACGTGGCGATCTACATACCAGTCTAGTTGCAGATATTAGGACCCTGGTATCACATCATTAGAGGGTCTTACCCAGTGGTGGAAATCCAACGATATCAACAAGTGGATATCCACGAGATGCACGAGGCGCAAAGTGGTGTCCACGAGATGCTTAGTCGAAATCATGAGATAAGAAAAATATTATTCTGTATTATATGTCCCCTATATGCTTCCGTACTTATATCTGCGCAGTATTCAGTTTTTTTACCCGCCCATTCACTTTTTATTACTTTGTTTGAAGTCTTTTACGAATATTCTCTTCAGACCTGAAATCAATCCATTTCCTCATGTCATGTTAAAAGAGCGGGGCTAAACTTCTTACACTAAGAAATTATCGTAAGCTATACCCTATACTTTTTTTAAGAAAATACTTCAGAACAGATGCAGCTCATAAATACCAACGCATGGTATGAATTTTTTACATTTTTCTAGCATAATAAGTATTAGTTTTTGTTATTTTGACATAGTAAATTTTCGTCTCAATCGTAAGATAAGATGCCGTCGTAAATGCCAAGGTGACGTCATTTCACGCTTCAAAATCATCATTCCAATTTTCACGACTTTTAGGGAACTTAATACACACATATATATGCATAACAATTTAATACTTACATATATTATTTGGTATGAGTTACTCATCATGGCAATCAGCATGTTTAATAATACTATAAAAGCAATAAAGCTATATGTGCCGAACATTAATTTGCCTATTAACTCAGTAAAATCGTGGTTGAATTCAGTCAACTCAGCATGTTCCAAATCAACTAAGCCAAACATGGACCAGTATAAGCTCTGTATTATTTCAAATAAGCTGAAATAGATGGTAATAAAATGTCATACTTGGGGAATATCCTCCTCGTAAATAGCATGCAAATGTCTTTATAATTTGAAAAAAAAACTTACTTGGCAAAACTTCGGTATTTTCTATCACACGATTCAAGGATATTATTTTGACATTCTTGTGCTCTTAGATGAGCGTAGTACCAATACAGATGAGTCAAACCACAACCAAATGAAAATAGTACCAAAAAGTAGATCATCATAAATCGTAATATATCCATTATCATCCGTCCTAATGATATTTGTAATGGTCCTAAATGAGGGTTTACGGTGAATATATAGATGAGTTTAAGAGAACTAAATATATTAGCTGCCGCAAACATGGCTTCCGCAATTAAATTTGGATCATAAGCATCCCATTCCTTCCTTTCTAAGTTGTGTGGATACAGTTTATCTTCTTTTACCAAATGTATCTATAAAAAAAAGAAGTACATATAACAGTAAACAATCCTGGACGATGATGACCCCTTTCACTGCACTGCTGTGCTAGGCCTTATTTTAAGGCAAAAAGGTAATTTTAAATGAATGCTAAAAAATACTTATAAAAGCTTCTTTCAAAATTATTTTTGTGTGATAGGATGGGCTAAGAGGAAAAAATAGAATTTTGGAAATTTGCATATTAATAATAATAATAACTAGAGCCACACGTGGCACAGAGTGGGACTTTGCAAATGTAGCAAATTGCAAAAGACCCTGAAAAAATCAACCTTCCACGATAATTAGATCATGTGCAAGAACAGTCTAAAGTTTGGAAATTTTCATTTTTTAGAAGATTCTAATACCGGAAGTAGACGTCAGACCTCATAAATGAAAGTATCAGCAGATAGCTGATGACCTTTGATCTTGTAAAAGAGAAGGTCTAAAAAGGTCAAGATCAAGAGATATACGTCATCAAAATATCTAATTGCACACGACTATAAAATCGGAAGTTGACATAGGACAGCAAATATAAAAGTATAAATAGATAGCCAATGCCAATGACGTTTGATCCTACAAAGGTCAAGGTCAACAAAGGTCATGGTCAAAAATTGAAAATTTTGAATTTCCAAAACCTGTTCCTTTTTTTGAACTATGAAGCGGAAACAACCGAACTTCTAAGACAAAGTGGCTCAAAACATGAGATAATTGTATGCAAAGTTCCATTTTGAACAAATGTATACTTTGCGAGTTATGCTCCTGGCCAAAAATGTCAATAATGAGTAATATAACCCAGATGTGCCACTCCCACCTTAATTTTTTTTGCATAGGGTAATTGATATTCCACATGTTATGTTGTGTTTTAAATTTCAAGCTTCTACATTATTCAGGTCAAAAGATATAGGTCAACAAAGGTCAAAATCGAAAAATGAAAATATCCAAATGTTAAAACCCGTTCCTTTTTTGGAACTATAAAGCTGAAACAACTGATCTGTTAACACAAACTGGCCAAAAGGATGAGGTAATTGTGTGCAAAGTCTCTGTTTTAACAAACGTATCCTATGCGAGTTATGCCCCAGCCCCAAAATATAAACAATTAGTAATTCAACCCGTATGTGCCACGCCCACCCCAATTTTTTTGTCATAGGTGAGTTTATATTCAAAGTGTCTAGTTGTATTCCAAATATCAAGGTTCTACATAAAATAGGTCATAAGATATACATACACCAAGATCAAAAAGACACAAATTTGGTAAACAAAACTCAAATTTGAATTTCAATTTTGCTTTAAAAAAGCAATTGTTCTATATCTATGTTAAGTGCATGAAAAGCACATTAGGAAACCGAAAAAATTAACCCTCAAGGTTAATTAGGTCACGTGCTAGAGCAGTCTAAAATTGCGAAATTGGCTTTTTCGGATAGCTATAAAAGCGGAAGTACATGTCGGAGGTCAAAGGTCAAAGTATCACATGATAGCCAAGGTCAATGACCTTTGACCCTTGAAGGTCAAGGTCATCAAAGGTCGAGGTCACATGGTGTGATCGTTTAAAGCATGAATAAATTTCAACCGGAAGATGCAAAAAAGCAAAAGCGGAATTCAAAATTCTTCTCCCAATGTTTTTTGCGCAATCGATTGCGGAAGGTTGTAAATTTCGAAAAAAAAATAGAGCCACACGTGGCACAGAGTGGGACTTTGCAAATGTAGGAAATTGCAAAAGACCCCGAAAAAATCAACCTTGGACGATAATTAGATCAAGTGCAAGAACAGTCTAAAGTTGAGAAATTTTCATTTTTTAGAAGATTCTAATACCGCAAGTAGACGTCAGACCTCACAAATGAAAGTATCAGCAGATAGCCAAGGTCAATGATCTTTGATCTTGTAAAAGAGAAGGTCTAAAAAGGTCAAGATCAAGAGATATACGTCATCAAAATTTCTAATTGCACACGACTATAAAACGGATAGCTATAAAACCGGAAGTACATGTCAAAGCTCAAAGAATCAAATGATAGTCAAGGTCTATGACCTTTGACCCTATGAAGGTCAAGGTCATCAAAGGTCAAGGTCACATGGTGTGATCGTTTAAAGCATGAACAAATTTCAACCGGAAGTTGCAAAAAAGCAAAAGCGAAATTCAAAATTCGGCTCCCAATGTTTTTTGCGCAATCGATTGCGGAATACATTCACATCAAATTTGAGCATATCAACATTTACCCTGAGGCCCGATTTTGAGTTTTACACAAGTGTGTTTTTTCAATATGGCGGCCAAAGTATCACTTCCGGTCTGGATTTTTTTTTCTTCGTTTTTTTGTAATAGCATTTACTTACTATCAACATAAATTTCGTTGACATATTTTAATTACACCGGAAGTTATTCGACCGGAAGTGGACTGTTCTTTCAATTGATTCCCCGTTTAAAACCGGAAGTAAAGTTAATCATTTGACAACTATATTATTTACTTTAGTGATGCCCCTTTGCATATTAAATTTCAGATCAATCGATGCAAAAGCAAAAAAGTTGCAACAAAATTGAAAAATTTGATCGAAAAAAGTGAGCGACGAAATTTCGAATTTCGTAATTTTTCAAGTGCTATCAGGTCAGAAATTACAAGTAGATTGTAAAAATGAAAACCCGAAGAAAATCGATGCAAAAATACGCCTTCTAGAGCCGATTTTCGACTTTTTGCATATGTTGAACTGTGGCACTTCCGGTTTTGCAAAAATGTTCCAATATATATTTCAGGAACACGTTGCCACTACAGAAGGTCTAGAGAAGTTGAATGGTTGCTGCAACTATTGCAGTCTAAGCTCAGGAAGGTGTGTAAGAAAAAAAAGAATGGACATTTCGATAACAAACTGCAAAGTCCCAGTTTGTTATCCAAAAAAAAGAATTGACATTTCGATAACAAACTGGGACTTGCGACCCCTAAGGGCAAATGAGAAGTACATAAATATTACAATTAAATGTGACGGAAAGGTACAAAGAACATTTACAAGATGCTAAATGTAACAGTATTGTTATTTTCAAAAGCTTTTCATTATTATAATTACAAATTTAGCTAAATTAGACAGCTGATTTTTGTTATTACAAGAAAACAATTGACTCATTTTTATAGTATTTGGATATATGTTATAATAGTGTTTTAAATAAAATCTTCTCGCATCATCGAAATAGGAACATTTATGAGCTTTTACTATGAGTATGGCAACCAATGGTTCCGCATCTAAATCTACAGAGAGCAGTGAGCTGATTAGCGTATAAGTATGACAAATAGGGTTCAAATTGGTGATTTGTTTTAAACATTTTATAATTCATACATAGTTTATCATTTGATAATGATTCTTACCAGGTTTGCTGGTAAATATCTTTAATACGCAGTTTGTGTGCGCTTTTGTGCCAAATTAGGTTAACAGTTTGGTAATTATTACAAACATATGACATGCCTGAGGAATCGAGATTATTTTTTAATTTTACTAATCCAGGGTGATCTATATATTTCTTCCGTGGAGACTTTTGAGAAGCATTAACAATGTGTAAGAAAATTTAATAGATTGTCCTTGAACAACCCCAAGCCAAAAACAGTTTGTATCAGAACTTGTAAAGGAAACGTGCCAGTTCACCGTAATCATAGATATAGCTGTTTTTGAATTAAGTCTTAAAATACGCCTAAGAAAATTTCGGTAAAAATACTTCAAGGTGGGTAATGTTTGCAAAACCCCAAACAACCGTAAGTTAATACTGGTACAGGGTTAGAATAGTATTCAGGCTATGTAGGGCCTTCTTAGCTTGTGAAGTCTGTTTTGATATAGCTTTATTAAATGACCCATTAAAGCAAAATGTTACCCCTAAATAGGTATACCCAATTCGTTAGTTGCCATTGTTTACTTCAGGATAATGGACTTACATTTATGGACTAGTTTTACTCTCGATAGAATTCTAGAGTTAGGTAATGAGTATTATACATACCTGCAATCCTTTTCTAATATTAGACATCCGTACATTTTTATAAATGAACTTATAGAAAATATAAAATTAGAAAATCAGTCCTTCAAATTGGACATCAGTAACGAACCCAATTTGGGTTGATTGGTATATCTAACGATTTTAGTCTCTCTCTGAATGATGCACTTGTTGTTTGTTTAAGTACTTATGAAGCATGCTTTGTAACGTTTAATATGAATAAACGGTTCTGAAACCGTCAATGTACCTTGCAGCTCTTTTAAGAAAGATAAACCCATATCTCATTTAGATGACCATATCTCTTTTTTGAAAATGGATCTTTTCCAATTGAGACAAATTTGACCACTGATAATGATGTACAGATTTTGCAAGTTGAAACCAATTCATTTTTGTTTGAACCACTTAAAGCAGAAAATCAAAGACGAATAAGCAAGTCAATTGGTTTGAAGGCTGTAGATTTCGGTTTCCCATATGATGTATATGTTTGTCTACTGACAACTCCTACCAGATATTTATTAATTAAAGGTGATGGAAATTGTCTCTTTCGATCATTATCATACTCCCTTACAAAAAGTGAAGAATACCACCACAAAATACGTTTGGCTGTAGTGCGACATATGAAATCGAATCTAGAAATTTTTAGAACCAATTAATCTTTCAATTGATGATTACATTAAACGTTCTAAAATTAGAATATTGGGAACTTGGAGCACTGAAGTAGAGATTTATGCTTCTGCCAATTTATTTCAAACTGATATCTATACATATTCAAATAATGCATGGTTAAAATTTCCTGTTTTACAGATGAATGAAAATTATACTCTCAATGAGTTTACTTGAACCACAAGAATGGTAATCATTATGAAATTGTAGAAGATGTTGCAAGGGTTACAGCTGATAGGGATGACAGGAATGATGGTAACAGTTTTACTTCTTTCAAAAAGAAAGACTTGGGGATTAAAAGACGTAAAACGTGGTCATAAGTGGACTTTTTCCAAGAAGCGTTTTCAATGCTCAGAAAAGAAGAAAGTTTATCTTCATGATAGATACTGCCAACAAAAGAGTAAAGCATACAATTTAATATTAAATCTAAGAAGGAAAGAATCGGGTAAAACTAAGAAAGTAGCCTACGAAAATTATTTAAGATTTCATTGCTATCTGAAGTACAAAACTATATTAAAACCTGAATTGAAACATAAGTATGAAGCTGTATTAAAACCTGGATTGAAACAGAAGTATGAAACCGTATTAAAACCTGAATTGAAACAGAAGTATGAAGCTATATTAAAACCTGAATTAAAACACAAATATGAAACTATATTAAAACCTGAATTGAAACAGAAGTATGGAGCTATATTAAAACCTGAATTAAAACACAAATAAGAAACTATATTAAAACCTGAATTGAAACAGAAGTATGAAGCTATTTTAAAACCTGAATTAAAACACAAATATGAAAGTATATTAAAACCTGAATTGAAACATAGGTATGAAGCTATATTAAAACCTGAATTGAAACATAAGTATGAAGCTATATTAAAACCTGAATTGAAATATAAGTATGAAACCCTATGATGTAAACCTTTAAAAGAAAATATGTAGCCATTTTAGGATTGAAACTTCAAGAGAAATATGCATCTGAGATAAGACTTGAATTAATACAGAAATATAAAGATAGCTTGCGTTGCTGGCAGCTGTCAGAAATAATAAAACAGTCTTCAGTGACTAAAGTACGAATTTTCTCATATTGAAGAAATTATTTATGCTGAATAATTCCACAAAATTTTTTCAAATCAATATCAATAACCCAAATACAACAAACAATTAAATCACACAGCTCTAATCAAGGGCAAAAAACAACTTTTGACGCGTGTTTACAAAATCAAGGGCAATAACTCAAAAAATGTTCATCAAAAATATCTCTTGTTAGAACTTGTCCGAGATCTCACCAATTCCAATGATCACACCAAGTTTCATCAGAATCGATTAAAAACTGCAGCTTCTATTGTGCTCACAAACAAATTTTGAAGCGTTTTTCATGGCATTAACCCAAAAACATTTCATCGAAAATGCGTCAAGTTTGAACTTGTCCGAGATCTTATCAATTTCAATGATCACACCAAGTTCAGAATCGGTTGAAAACTGTAGATTCTATTGTGCTCACGAAAAAATTTTGACGCGTTTTTACAAAGTCAAGGGCAATAACTCGAAAACCGTTCATCAAAAATGCATCAAGTTAGAACTTGTCCGAGATCTGATCAATTCCAATGATCACAACAAGTTTCATCAGAATCGGTTGAAAACTGTAGCGTCAATCCTGCTCACAAACTATTTTTATTAGTATATTTATCATTAGTATTATCAGTAGTATATGAGCTCATCGATTGGTCGCATTTTTCCACATTCCATTTCATTTCATGGGAAAAATGCAACCAATCTATGAACTCCCAAAAAACAAGACCTAAATACCCTACATTTCATAAATTCTTACAGCAAAACATCCTACATTTCATAAATTCTTACACTTAAAAAAGACCTAAATTCCCTACATTTCATAAAATTCTTACACCAAAAAAACACCTTCAATCAATTTCCTACTTTCCATCAAAAACAGCATATTAAAATGTAGAAGGGAGATAACTCTTTTTTGGAAATTTTCTACTTAAATTTTAAACCTTAAAAATGGCAAATAAAATACTAGATCAAATCTTTAGATTATACGATCCGATTCGTTATTCGTTTAACAAGAAAAAAGAGGATTATATTATCATCTCACTGTTGGTTCTAAATCGCAAATTGATTACCTTCAAAATAAATTCATTATCGAATTGGTTGCTTCTTTCCGATGCTTATTTCAGATGCGATTTCAAAATTAAAGATGGAACTCCCAATGAAAATCGTGTTCCACAAACAAATACAACGTTAGAAAACAATTTCTTTCCATCTTTGTTTAGCGAGATGGTTTTGGAAGCAGGTTCAAATCCGATAGAAACAATCGAACATCCTGGGGAATTCGACACAATGTTGAAAACAGTTTTATATCCTAAAGATTTCGATTCAGTCTCGGGTTGGATACCCGATGTTGGCGATGGAAGTGTTTTAAAAGAACCGGTAAGAAATCTTGCAAATGATGCTGATTTAGCTAGAGTGAGAGTTGTTGCTCGAAACACAATAGAAAGAGTAGCACGAGCAGCTAATTCGAAAAACGAGTACTTCAATATAATAATGTTGTTGAGAATAATAGGTGGGGTAATTACGTAAATTGGAAATTATATCCTTTATTCAGTCTGTTGGAACACAGAAAAGTTTCCATAGGGTTACCATATAAAATTCATCTACAAAGAGAAATCAACGACGATAAGATATTCTTTGGAGAGAATGGTTCAGATGCAAAATTAGAAATAACGAATCTCCAACTTTTCATACCCGTAATAACACCATCAATTGAAGTAGAAACGAGAATATTCAACTCGTTAACTAAAGATATTGAAATAGCTTTTCTTCATCGTAACACGGTAGGTAGCATGACTTTAACGGGAGAATACACCACCTGCCAAATCACTAACACTATAAAACCAGCAAGATATTTAATAGTTGGTTTCAAGAACTTACCAGATTCTCAAACGAATAACAATAATGTCTTTAGAGTGGCAATGAACCAAACTCAAGATCCTTTAATCCATAAAGTTCAAGTAAGATTAAACAACGATAATTATCCTAACCAACCTTTAACAATTAATCCAACCACAAAGGATTATAATGAATTGTATAGAAACTTTAAAAACATGTGTGAATTATTTGGAAATCCACCTCAGTTTGAATATGTAGATTTTGCACTTAATCATCCAATCTTCTGTTTTGATCTATCAGCTCACCAAGAAGATCTTTTCAAAACAGGAGTGGACATAAATATTCACATTGACAGAAGGAGATGTAACAGGTTATTGTTTATTATTGGAAGAAGCAAAACATTTAATTAAAATAGCAGATAGAAGAATGATAAGAATTGAGTAAAAAATACACCCTTAAAAATGAAAGTAGAAACTTTAGTTATGAAAATAATAGAAGCTATTGATACAGCTTCCCCAACTGTAATAACTTTCAATGGTAAAAAAATCAACATAACTAAAAACACTTATTGATAAATACAAAATTGTAATCCAGAGATGATATAGATTTAGAAAGAATTGACGCGAACGCAAAAGAATGTGGATTTTTACCTTTCCTTCTACCTTTAATATTTGGTGGTATTGCAGTGGCTACTGGAATAGCAAGAGCCATCAACTCAAATAAAGCAACTGCAGTAACAGCAGCTGAAGAACGCAGACATAATTTGGCAATTGAAAAGGAGGCACGAGGTTCAGGAGTGGGAGATATGATAGGCAAAATAAAAGAATTTGGAAAAAAATTTGGGGAAGAAACCAAGAAAACTGTTAAACAAGGATTAAATAAATTAGTAGATAGTATTGACACGGGAGAAGTCAAAGTCAAACATAAGGGTAATGGAATATTTTTAAAAAATATACACACTGGAGAAGGAATGATATCTTTCAAAGTATAAAGGAGAAGGAGTATTTTTGGAAAAAATTAAAATAATAAAAAATGGGCAAACAATTTAATCATTCAGAAATATTTCCTAATAACCCTATGCTCATGTGTATATGCGGTAGTTCCGGTTCTGGGAAAACTCATCTCACTTTTAACATGTTGACAACACCAAACCTTTTAGATTTCGATTCTTTGTCTATCTACACAACAACACCAGAGCAATCGTATTATAAATTTCTCAAAGCTTTAGAATATCTACCAAAGAAAGATGTTCAAGACCTATTTCAGTATTACGAAGAAAACGAAGAAGAAGTGGAAATAAAAGATATCTTAGATAACTACATCGAAGGAAAGAAACCAACGGATATAAAAGTTTTGCTTACGAAAAATATTAATGATCTAGACTTGTCTAATATTGATAGCAAACCAAAGAACTTAATATTATTTGACGACTGCGTAGCGCAAAGAAATCAAGCTGTTCAACAAGAATTCTTCACGAAGGGAAGACATCACAACTGTCACTGCATATACCAATCCCAATCTTTTTACGGGATGGATTCTATGTTTATTAGAAAAAATGCAAATTGTTTTTATTATTTGAATTAAACGATAAAGATTTATCTCAAATCATTCAGTCGATAAATCACGGAATGGACAGAGATGTATTTAAAAAGGTTTGTAAAGCTCAATGGAAAAACCCAGATGAACATGGATATATATTCGTTAATACTAGAAAACCTGCGGGTGAAAGAGTTATGACAGATATTTGTTAAATTTTTTTTTTAAAAAATGGATAATTGGAATAATATTTTAAAAAGAAACAAAGAATATATAAAAGCTAAGAATAAAATAAAGACCCAAGTTGAAAATAACAGATTACAACAACCTGGATTAACGGAAAATCTACAAACTCTATTTCAACCAATATTAAAATCTCAAGAGGATATTAAAAAGAAATTAGCTTTAGAATATAGAGCTCCTATAGAACCCACACCTTCTATAGAACCTCATCACCCAGAACCGAATCAATATGATTCAATACTATTTAGTAATGTTTACCCTTTATTCGAAATCGATAAAAAAGACTTTATATTTACAACAACAGAAGGATTAATAGATTTAATGAATGGCGGGGATATTGAGATTGCCAAACGCAAGGATTTAGTAGAATACTTAAAATTTCTGTATATGATAAAGAATAAGCGCAAAACAAAAAGATTGATGGCAGTTGAAACATATTTAAATATTATCAAGTTATTCCTGATGAAGAGGAATCAGATGATTATGCAGAAGATTATCCACCAATCACGCAAGAAATAGGTGAATTCGAAGATATGGTATCTGGAGAAGGTATAAAGTTTTCATCCGACAACAACGAGAAACTACTTAAAAGATTACAAATTATATTAGCGGCAATGAAGGAAGGACATCGATCACACAGACAATATAATGAAGTAAATTGTATATTAAAAAGACTCATAGAAAAGGGTATCATAGATAAAAGTGATTATAAAAGCGTGATTAAAAATGTCAAATAAAGAACAACTATTCGTTATCACCTCAAATAAATCTGACATTAAATTATCTCTAGATTATGAGTACGAATTCGATCGCAATCAAGAATATGAATTGAGATTAAAGTATTTCTCTTAGAATTATTAACGAAAAAAAATAACCAAATAAAAATATCAACAGATAACGGAGCTATCTCAAAACCATACGTTTACTACCAGGAAGCTACGAATACATAGCCATTAACGAATATCTGTCTGAATATGGATGAAGTGTTAATGGTAAAAACAATATTGAATTCGAAGGTCATTTGAATCTGAACAAAATAAAATTGATATTAAGAAATAATAGTCAAGTTGATTTCAACGTAGAAAATTCATTGAATACGTTACTAGGATTTGATAAACGAGTATACACCCAATCCACTTTAGCACCACACAAAGCTAATATCGAGAATGATATCGATGTCATAAATATACATTGCAATTAAATGAACGGTGGATTTTTCAATAAATACAGTCTTCCAACATTCACTGTACCGATAGGATATAGAATTATAGAGAAACCATTTCAAACGACGTATTTACCACTTCATTCCTTTATGATTAAAGATATAAATCTGGAAATTAAAGAGGGTAAAAATATGTTTATAGATTTTGGTAACCAGGAAATTGTTATTCAACTTCATTTAAAACAAAAAAATTAACACTCTTCATTCTCTTCTTGAATAGTAAGGTAATCGAAATCACCAAATTCGTAGTTTTCATCTATGTTCAATTCTTTTCCGTCGTTGTAAGGATACATGATTCCTTCACTGTTTGGTGCTTTTCTCTTAACGAGATTTAGATAACTTCTAAAAACTTTCTTTTGTTTATCATCATCCTTTGGAATAACTACTCCATTGGTGAAACTTTTTACCCAAGGTTTCTTAAATTCATTCGTTACATCGAGTCCACTAGCTAATCGAATATAATCTTCTACGGATATCTTATCTTTAGAGTAACCCTTAAACGTTTTCTTTTCTTTTAAAACACCATCGGAAGTTAGAATGATATTGTATTTAACTTTTGGCGCTAAATATAAACCAAATATAATTCCACCATCACCGTAATCATTCTTTCCTTTACAATAATCATTTTCGGACACCAACCCACCTTCATATAATTTATCCCAATTGCTAGACGAAATGTATAAACTATCGGTATCCGTATAGTATATTTCAGGCTTATAAAATCCATCTATTACGCGAATGAAATTATTCATTATTTTTTTACTGTGAGATAAAACGAATGATCCCAAATGACTAGGTGTTAGTCGTGTAGATTTAGGAGGAATAAATTCTTTTTCTTCATCATTCATCTGAACTATATATTGACTATCTTTTACTTTTTCATAGCTTTTGACGTGTGAATCGAAGTTGGCTTTTAAAGTCGCTTCACTCCATAGATGTCTCGATGTATTTATATCCTTCTGAATAGATTTACCATACAACGAATTGCCTAATAATTTCATGCAATTGCTACCCACAATATTACCTTCTCGTTTATATTTATTTCTTAGATCTATCAGATGTTAAATGTCAGATGTTAAAACGTTGTGACAGAAACCATTTACGAATCTGATTTTAGTGCCAGTTTCCTTTTTACCTTCTTTTTTACTCGTGAAAGTGATTTTATCTTTAGCTGGTATGGGTTTGGAAGAACATGTTTTTGGGATATTCAAACCAGACTTTTAAAATAGCAGTTCTAGGTCTGAATTTCTGTTCATTAAAGATCTTGACAAATTCTTTATTTTCTTCCGGTAGAAATGGTCTACCACTTTCCGCTCTCGGATATTCGCTATCTAAATCCGCCATTGCGGAAGCGTACAAACCGTTAGCATCAAAGGTCATTAGTTTAGTACATTTAGTCTCGAATGAACCTCCGTTTTATCTTTCGTGCAAGCGCTATATTCTTTGAATAAATCAATTATATTATTAGAGTCACTTGCACTGTATTCACTTAATATATTACAAATTTCATCCATTTTATTCGTTTCAAATGATTTTCGATTTGCCGAAACTCTTCCTCTTTTAATACTTTGATAAAATATCTTATAAAAGGGTGAGTATGTGAGTAAACTTTTTCTACGTTTTCTTTTTCGGTGTGTTTCGGAACCATTCTAGTAGTTTCATACCATTCTTCTTCAATCATTTCTTTATCGTAATGATATAAATAATACCAACCCTTTAAAGATAAAGAAGGAGCTGTTAGATTATTGGAAATATTCTGAAATACAACTTCTTTCATTGCTTGATTGTATCAAAGAAGCTCCGAGACATAACGTATCTCTTTTAGCGTAAGGTTCCCATTCGTGTCTTAAAGATTCCCAATTATCTTTAGTGTATTTTGCAATATTAACATCCCCGATCTTTCTCAAATTCATTGGTAGATTAGATGAATTTCCCCATGCTGCCAAACTAGATGATTCGTGTTGATAGGAACATATGAAATTAATATTTTGCAAATAATTAGTTACCCTTTATTTCTTTCTGTCTTTTCCATTTTTTCTGTAAATCTTCATCGGTGAATGAATTAGTTAAAGGTAGAGACAGAATTCCCCTCGGCGTTTTTAAAGGACATTGTGTTAGTTTTTTTACGTTTTTGATCATGATCCACTTATCAAAACCGCTAACGTTATGAGCAATTAATGTTATTCTTTTTTGATCTATTTTTCCTAAACCTTGTAACATTTGATCGATACAATCTATTATTAGTCATGAGTTTGTTGTAAAATTCTTCTGGAATGGGATCTGTCGGCTTTAAATCTGGAGAGAGATTATTTATTATGTTTAACATTTTTCTTAGTTTTTCTAAATTAATCAACGTGCAAGAATAAGGTATGGCTTTATTTTCGTTATAGGTTTCGCAATCCCACGCGTATAAACAATCATCGGGAATGGTTGAAAAAACGTTTAGTTTTAGAGGTGAAACTTGCGTTACCGCATTATCATCTTTACAAGTTCTCCATACATTTTCATCGTAATTATCTTCTATTTCTTTAATGCCTAAGGTTTTGTTATTTCTTCTTATCAAACAAAATTTTTCTAATTCTTCAACTGTTATGTTCTTGTCTAATCTCGATCTTTCGAAAAATATAAACAATTTATTAAGATATGTATTTAAAATTTCTGTTTTCCTTTTAAATGAGCTTTCTGTTTTGATGTAAAACCTAAAGTAATCAAACCAAAAGATGAAGTTTGAACGGCAGTGAACGCGGCTAATACAGTTGGGACAATTATTGGAAGCTTTAATCCACCGGTTACGGCTGTTGCCACCGTTATCCCTACTGTTAAAACTGTGCTTAATGTTTTGATTCTACTCCATGTTTTTCTACATTAAAATTTGTTGAATTGTTTTAGTTTTTCTTTTAGTTCGTTTTGTTTTTCTGTCACCTAAAAAGGAAAAGTTATTTCAATTGAAAGTTTTCCTCGGAAAACAATATTTATTGGTTGATAAGATAAATCATCATCTAAATTAAAAATATTATGGGAATAAATAGTATAATTTGGAACAGAATATAATCTTATATTTACTGTAAATCCATATTTTTATATTCATACTCTTTTGATTTATCAGTATTATCAGAAATAGAAGCATCATCACGAGTCAATCTTCTAAATGGAAGATTGAAATAATATGATTCTTTCTTGAGAAACTTTTTTTCTAATGCGACTATATTATTGTCTTGTTTACAAACTATGTTATTAATAGTGGTTATCTGTTGTTGAATAACACTATCATCAATGTTCTGTATTTGTTGATGAATATAGGTTTTGATTTCGCTATAATCTATGTTTTGTATTTGTTGTTGAATATAGGTTTTGATTTCGCTATCATCTATGTTTTGTATATGTTTTTTAATATTTGTTAGTTCTTTTTGTAATTCAGTGTTAAGTTTAGTTTCCAGAGCATTTAATTCCTGTTGAAACGTATCTTCATTTTCATCTGGAATGCTATCTATTAATTGTTGAATGTCTAATTTTTGTTTTGCAATCTTATCCTCTTATTTAGATATTAATGAAATTAAATTTTGTAACTCAGTTTTGTTCACTACGTTGACCAATTCTTTTTGAATAAAACATTAATCTTTGTACCTCTTGTTGTAGTTTAGTATCATTAACAAAATTTTTATTATTTAGTTGACGTTTGAAGAATCTTTTCACATTACTTATTTTATCTTCTAAATGATTTTTATTTACTTCAATTGAATTTTTTTGTTCCCGTAAATATTTCTTGTGAATGGCGTCATTATCGTTTTCAGGAGACTTTAATTTAAATTAGTTATGCTAAAATTGTTCATATCTAAATCACCTTGAAGAGTGTCTCCGATTTGATCCACAAAGTAAGGTTTCGCTTTATTTATCCACGTTGTAGTGTTAGGTTTTTTAGTTTCTAAAGATAAAGAACCCAATCCAAACTTGTTCGCCATTTTTATTGAGTTAAATTTATTACAATTTCTTTGAACTGTTTTCCTAAACTCAACTGATAAAAAAATAAGTGAAAGCTGACCACAAAACTTTTGTCCCGGTAATTGAATTTGAAATGTTGAACATTTGATTGGTTTATTAGTCAATTGGATTATCTCTTCATAGGGTTCTAATCCATAAGAATCGAAGAAATAAAAGTCAGAGTCTTTGTACAAAGCAGAATGATGAACTCCTTTTTGGAAGTATGTATATTTGTTATCGCGTAAAATTTACCTTTCATATATTTCAGATCATTTATTTCATCTCTCATACAATAATAAAACGGTGATAATATTTAACTCATTCGCCCAAGTTGAAAGTTTGTGGTTGTATCGGTTCCATATGTATCGAGAAATTCATTCATTTTCAAAAGTCGGTTTTTTAAAATATATACGTAGTTTGTGTTTGAAAAAAATTGTATTACATTCTGATAAAACACATTCAATAATATTTTGAACATGAATTTAAATTGAAGAAATCGAAAATGCTTGTCTACATCTCTTAATCTTCTATCAAATTCTTCTTCATTCATTTTTTAAAAGTCGGTTTTTTGAAGTTCGTTTTGATAAAACCTTCCTATGATTTGTTCTTTGTCTTGATCGATTAATTCATATGTCGGAGGTGATGTGGTGTTTACTTTATCAACGATGAATATTTCGTTCGTCCAGTATCCAACGTAACCTTTTTCGAATTTGCTTTTATATTTGAAAATACGAACTCGATCTCCGACTTTAAATTTGGGTTTGATATTTAAATTCTTTATTTCATTTTCGTAGTTATGTTGCGCGTTAATTGACTTTATAATATTTGGATTACTCGAGGCTTGTGTTGGTGTGACACCTATAGATAAATGAGTTTTTTCATTGTATTCATCTACAACCTCTGGTAATATTTTAAAGCCATTTTTGATATTTCAATTCCGTGAACTTTTTGAATAATTTATTTTTCCTGTTCAATCTTTCTATTACCATAACTTCGTTATGCGTGCTGTAAATTTCAAACCCAAGTGATTTGATATTTTTGTTATAAAATTCACTTCCTTTATCTACCCACAGTTTTTCTGGATGTCGGTTAGATTGTTTCATAATCGTTTCAAATGCGTGTTTGACTGATAATCCCGTTTTGTTTTTCAAAGGAATAACCCATACATATCTCGTATATAAACCTATAACTGTTAAGCAATATTTAAATCCTCTTTCGACTGGCATATGAATTAAATCGGCTGACCATATTTCATCTTTTTCAAACACTTTAACTTGTATATCTCCTGAGTCGAAATAAGTTTTTGGAGCCTGAACGACTATCATTTTTATCCTATAACTTTAAAACCTTTTCCTTTCCTTTCTTCTAATCTCCTGTTTCGAAGTTCTCTTATTAGCTCCAATTCTTTCAACTCGTTAGATTGTTTCACTGTGTCGCTTATACTCTTTCCCGCTTCCGCGATTGAGCCGATGGCTTTCGCTCCGGTTGAAAGGAGTGATTTGTTTTTTGGAACAAAGCTAGTTACTTTTGGAATTATTTTTGAACCTAGAGAAAATATTGATGAAAAGATACCTACGCCCGAATAATCTTCGAATCTATGTTGTTCGTGTTTTAGAATTAAACTCATCCTATTTTTAAATGAATTAATTTAGTCTGTTTTTTTAAGAAAAAAAAGAGTTATCTCCCTTCTAGAAGTTTCTAGACTAAAAATAACATTACTTAAAACGAGGCTATTAAAAACCGGATGTTAAGCGAAACAGGGATGTTTTTTTATATAAGGGTATTTTTAATATGCTTTTTTGATGGAATGTAGGAAATTGATGTGTTTTTTTGTTGTAAGAATTTTATGAAATGTAGGGAATTTAGGTCTTTTTTAAGTGTAAGAATTTATGAAATGTAGGATGTTTTGCTGTATGAATTTATGAAGTGTAGGGAATTTAGGTCTTGTTTTTTGGGAGTTCATAGATTGGTTGCATTTTTCCCATGAAATGAAATGGAATGTGGAAAAATGCGACCAATCCATGAGCTCACATACTACTTTCATCGAAACTGCGTCAAGTTAGAACTTGTCCGAGATCTTATCAATGTCAATGATCACACCAAGTTTCATCAGAATCGGTTGAAAACTGTAGCTTCAATCCTGCTCACGAACTATTTTTAACAAATTTTGACGCGTTTTTACAAAGTCAAGGGCAATAACTCAAAAACCGTTCATTGAGAATGCGTCAAGTTAGAACTTGTCCGAGATCTTATCAATATCAATGATCACACCAAGTTTCATCAGAATCTGTTGAAAACTAAAGCTTCAATCCTGCTCACGAACTATTTTTAACAAATTTCAAAACCTTTTAACAAAGTCAAGGGCAACTCAAAAACCGTTCATCGAAAATGCGTCAAGTTAGAACTTGTCCGAGATCTTATCAATTTCAATGATCACACCAAGTTTCATCAGAATCGGTTGAAAACTGTAGCTTCGATCCAGCTCACAAACAATTTTTATCAAATTTTGACGTGTTTTTACAAAGTCACGGGCAATAACTCAAAAAACATTCATCGAAAATGCGTCAAGTTAGAACATGTCCGAGATCTTATCAATTCCAAGTTTCATCAGAATCGGTTGAAAACTGTAGCTTCAATCCTGCTCACGAACTATTTTTAACAAATTTTGACGCGTTTTTACAAAGTCAAGGGCTATAACTCAAAAACCGTTCATTGAAAATGCGTCAAGTTAGAACTTGTCCGAGATCTCATCAATTCCAATGATCACAATGACCAAGTTTCATCAGAATCGGTTGAAATCTGTAGCTTCAATCCTGCTCACAAACTATTTGTAACAAATTTCGACGCGTTTTAACAAAGTCAAGGGCAATAACTAAAATATCTTATCAATCTAAAGCATCACACCAAGTTTATCAAAATCAGATAAAAACTGTAGTCTCTATAGTGCTCACAAGAAATGTTGACCGACGGACCGACGGACAGGGGCGACGACAATATACGACCACATATTCATGTGGGCGTATAAAAATGAACTGAGATGTAAACTGAAAGCAAAATATCTGAGAAATGATGCATTTAGAAACAGAGCAAAAGAAAAGATTATTTTTAAGTTCAAAAACATTATAGAACATATAATTTGTGTTTGGCATAGGTTATTATTCAAAAACCAAGTTAAGGAATGCCAGGAGGACCTTTATGAATAGAAAAGCAAACGAATTGAAAGAGTAGCAAAAAATGCATAACTAAAACTAATTATCATGCTCAAATAAATGTTCACGGTCAGATAATTATAAATCTTTGTGAATTTGTTTCAAATGTCATAAAAAAACTTTTACAAGGTAATATTCCAGCAGAATCAGTTGTAAATAAAATGAACCCCAGTCCAATACCAGCTGAAATAAAGTGTCTAAACCAATTAGAAAAACACTTGATATCTAAAAACATAGTCTTTTTAAAAATAGTTAAAGTGTCGCCACAAAACGATAAGAAAATAGTTGGTGATGCAGTTTGTGTACCAAGTAATATAAATGAAATGACGAATGTTTTACCAAGATGTCAATCTGAGGATGAATTGATTCGAGTAAAGCTTAAAAAAAGCTGTCAAATAAGGGGCATTATGAGTTTCAGTCTATCACGAAGAATAAGGTTAAAAATGCACTAAATTATTTGAAATCGCACAATAATCATTACCATGATGTAATCTTAAACAATGATTGGGTTGATGAACAGAACTATTCTGGAACAGTGTTTAGCAAATGACTAGAATCAATATTTGATTTGATTTGAATATTTGATATTTTGAATTTCGTAATTCTGCGTTTCGTTTTGTGTTCATTACTGACCTCCGCAAGTAAAGTGGACAGTTCGAACTTGTTGTTTACGATGTTTGCAATTTCCGTTTATCAACTTTGATAGATTTGCTAAGATTTCACACGCTTAGGCTGGTCACAATGTAAGAAATTGTATTTTATTTTATTTGATAAGTTTAATGGATAACGTATATAGGTTTTTATACGTTTTATTGAATTATGAGAGATTTTCCTTTGTTTATTGAGGTCACGTGACATATCTAGGCCCAAGTTTTTATTTTTCCGACTTGTGGCTTACCTGAATGAATAATTAACTGACCTGTGCTTATTCCTTTATTGTTTACGTAATATTCCTGACCTGTTTTGCACATTTTGATACATTTCTGATGTTTGTCTAAAACCCCCATTTCGCCGATGTTTTCACGTCTGTATGGAACGCACTTTCCCCATAACGTTCCTATGTGTTTATTTTGCATTTAAAATTGTTTTGCATTAGACGAACGTTGTCTACACTGAATTTTTGTATCTTTTACAGCCTTTCACCAATTGGTTTGCTCGGTTACATTTCTGAATAAACTGGTTTAAACTACACGCAGTTGTAACTTTACACTGGCGTAACAGTGAAAGGATTTTCTACAGCACCATGAGCACCGTGGACAAATCCGAGGCAACACCAGCAGAGAAAGCATCACAGGATGATACATGTACCTCTGAGAAACAACGAACACGTAAGCTTACCGAGAAAGCACAACAGGAATATGAAACTTACGAATCTTTGAATGTGTGCAACAGCCGAAAAAGCACAGCCTTACAAAGATTTCTTGAAGTAGCCGAAGAATTCACTCAGTATTTGACAGGAAAAAAATACGACTGAAAGTCAACGAGAATAACGAGCCCATGAGTCAGTTTATACGAATGTAAAACTCTATGCAGACGAGGTTTTCCAAGAAATTGCCCAAAAAAACAATGAATGCCAGTAAACCAATATCATTGAAATCAGGAAGCTCTCGTAGGAGCAGATCGTCAGTAAATTCGTCCATCATAAAAATGAGGGCTAGAGCCGAAGCTACAAAATATGGAATATGCTGAAAGGGAAACCGAACTTAAGAAGGCAGGTGCAGAAATGCAACGAAAACAGATGGAAAATAAAGCCGATCTGGAACTTCTTAACCAACAGAAAGCGGCAGCTATAGCTAGTGCAGAGTATGAAGGCGCAATGGACGAACTTGGATCACAACGTGATATCGATTCCCTTACATGAAATTCCTACACAATATGAACAGGAGCGAACTAGACAATACATTGAAGACCAAAGAAATCGAACGTTCTTAGCTCCGAGTCTTCAGGACAACGCGATTCACAGGGATCCGTTTCCAAACGTCACTAGTACTCCGTTCATACCGAGATTCCACAACTCGCATGTGCCACCTCAATCAGCTCCAGAGCGTGCTTCCAGCATAATACTTGTGCCGCCTCCACACCAAAGTGATCCCGCGATAAACATTAATTTTTCGCCGTCTCAACCTCAAATGGACAATTTACCGTCTCCGTCTCTACCGCCGATGAACGTATCTTCGTCTCTTCCTCAACCTCCAGCTAAAATTGACAACAATGCTACTTTGAGCGACTTTTCACGTTTTCTTCTCAAGAAAGACCTTCTTATGTCACGATTTAACCGATTCAATGACCTGAATCATACGCCCTCTGGAAGTGAAGTTTCCAAGCCTTTACGATTTACAAGACATACTATTAGAGATTTTAGCAACAAAGGATAACCCAGTGTATGCGAAACTACTTAGCTACTTAGCTGGTGTGAACCCTATCGTAAATAGACTAACAGCATCGCTTCAAAACAAATGGAGAGATAGAGCAACAAGCTACAAGAGATCAAACAATGTACCTTATCCACCGTTTTCGTTCTTCGTCGAATTCATATCCGATCTTTGCAAGTACAACGATCCAGGATTCAGATTCGATCACGATCAGACAAATCATGTTCCGCATCCACGTGACAGGGGATCTGGACAGTCAAACCCGAAACCCCAACAACAACGTCAACGTAACATTACTGTCAACAAGGCCGACATCGATTCATCGGAAGAAAATAGCAGACCGAAGGAGAAACTCAAATGTGCTATTCACAAGTCGAATCATTCGTTGAATGAATGTAGATCGTTTAAATCCAAATCTTATGAGGACCGTCGTAAAATTATCAAGGACAACAACATTTGCTTCAAATGCCTTAATTCTACACAACATCGGAGTCGAAATTGCCCCGAACAGGTCCGTTGTCAAGATTGTGGAAGCTCAACTCATAGCACAGGAATGTATACTGCAGATGATCAGAATTCTCAAACCGCGAAACCGTATGGCGGGGAGAACCCAACAGAAACGAATGTGAGCGCGAATTGTTCGGATATTTGCAACGGTGACTTTTCCGGCAAATCTTGTGCAAAGATTTTTCAGGTTACTGTTTCGCACATCGACGATCCCGATAACCGATTCAGAGCCTACGCGATGCTGGACGAACAAAGTAATAGGTCGCTAGGCAGGACTGAACTTTTCGACAGATTCAACTTTTCGTGTAAATCCGAGGAATACACGCTGACAAGTTGTTCTGGAAAAACGCAAATTACAGGCCGCAGAGCAAATGGTCTTGTAGTTGAATCGTTAGATGGTCTAACAAAGGTGAAGCTACCCACCATAATCGAGTGCAACGGAATTCCCAATAACCGCAACGAAATGCCAACAGCCGATGTCGCCACACACCATAGTCATTTGCAAGATATCGAGTCTGAATTTCAACCTCTGAACCAAGATGCAGACATTCTGCTATTGCTTGGCCGTGACATTCCCGAGGTACATCACATATTTGATCAACGGGTTGGACCCCGTATGCACAAAGGACCCAGTTAGGATGGGTAATTATCGGAGATGTTTGTTTAGACAAAAGACATGTCACAACAAATGGGCGTCCATCGATCTTGAAACCGTGCCCAAATATTCTAAATGTATGAGAAAACATAGCGTTGAAGAACAAGCTAGACAACTTTGATTGCGATTCAATCAACCTTTGAGACGGAATTTTTGATCGAACCCAGAATGACGATCAACCCGGAACCTCCGTTGAGGACAAAATATTCCTTGAAACTATGGACAAAGAATTTCACAAGGATAGCTCTGGTAATTGGAGTGCCCCGTTACCCTTTAAGCCAAATAGAGAACAACTTTCCGCTGGCTCTACGCAGAGCGAAGTCTCTAGACCACAAAACGAGAAAAAGCGTGAACATTTCACTGACTTTATGCAAAATCTTTTCGACAACCAACATGCCGAACCTGCTCATACGTTGGAAGAAGGCACAGAATCTTGGCTTTTACCTGTCTTTGGGATCTATCATCCTAAAAAGCCTGACAAAATCCGCTGTGTATTTGACTCGTCAGCTAAATTTGGAAATATCTCACTTAACAAAGTTCTTCTTAGCGGACCAGACCTTAATAATTCCCTACTAGGAGTGTTACTTCGCTTCAGGAAGAACCGCATTGCTGCTTCTGCTGATATACAACAAATGTTCTACTCGTTTCGTGTTGATGAGAAACACCGTGACTTCCTTTGTTTCTTGTGGCATAGAGACAACGATTTGCAGAAGGAACTCATTTCCTATCAATGAATGTGTTCGGGAACTCTCCTTCGCCCTCCGTGGCCATCTACGGATTGAAAAAGTGCTTTGAGAACTCGGATCAAGACGTTCGCGACTTTATCAACAGACACTTCTACGTAGATGACGGTCTCATATCGGTCGACACAGGTCAGGAGATGATAAGCCTTCTGACACGTACTCAGGAATCGCTCATGAATGCGGGAAACATAAGATTACAAAAGTTTGCGTGCAATAGCGAGGATGTTATGGCAGCTTTACCCCAACAGGATCTTGCACATGATTTGAAAGATCTAGATTTAGACTCTGATACTTGCCCGCTTCAACGCAGCTTAGGACTTTATTGGAACTTAAGTACTGACATGTTCACTTACCGTATTTCGGACGAGATTAAGCCATTTACTCGAGGAGTCCTATCTACTCTAAACAGCATGTACGACCCGCTAGGATTTGTCGCACCAGTCTTAATCCTTGGAAAATGGCTCTTACGAGATCTTATGTCGTCATCTGTAGCTTGGGATGATCCACTTCCGGAAGAGAAACGTTTAGAGTGGGAAACTTGGCACAAGTCTTTTAAGACACTTGAGAACTTTGAAATACCTCGAATGTATATCCCTTCAATGCCAATTGAATCAACTCCGTCTTATGAGTTACATGTGTGCAGATGCCTCCGAAAAGGCAATTGGAGCTGTTGCGTACTTACGAGCAGTGCACGACAACAACCACAGTGATTTGGGATTCGTACTTGGGAAAGCTAAAGTGTCGCCACAACATGGACACACAATCCCAAGGCTTGAACTGTGCGTGTCCGTTCTCGCCGTTGAGCTAGCTGAAACTGTAATTGAGAACCTAGATCTGACCTTAGACGTTATCAAGTTTTATACTGATAGCAAAGTGGTTCTAGGGTATATTCATAATCAAACTAGACGATTTTATATATATGTAGAACACAGGATTGATCGTATCCGTAGATCAACGGCTCCGAAGCAATGGAACTTTGTGCCTACAGCGATAAATCCGGCCGATCAAGCCACTCGATCGGTGGCAGCCGAAGAGATTGGCGACAGTCGATGGATCAAAGGACCGACTTCATTTCTTTGTAGTGTCAAGTCGTCTGAACTTGAGAGTCCGTCTTTAGTTGACCCGGATTGTGACAAGGAGATAAGACCGATTGTTTCCGTATCTAAGACTGAAGTATCAAGTGTAGGTAGATCGGAACTTGGAACAAACAGATTTCAACGATTCTCGAAATGGAATTCGTTAGTGCTGATAACTCTTTTGCGCAGGGTCATCAGGATCAGATCTACGAAACTCAACCTGGAAACGAAATCGATTCAGGCGACTGAGACCTTTCTCATCAAAACGGTACAACAAGACATGTATCAACAAGAAATCGATTGCATCCGACACGGCAGAAACGTATCGAAAAACAGCAGTATTGTGTCTCTTGATCCGTTTCTAGACAAAGATGACGTCTTACGCGTTGGCGGACGTCTCAACAAATCCAACTGCATACCATATCAGGAAAGGAATCCTCTTATTTTACCGAGAAAGTGTTATCTTGCAAAACTCATCGTAAAACACTATCATTCTAATGTGAAGCATCAAGCATTTTACCGAAGGCGCGGTCCGCAGTGCCGGCTATTGGATAACTGGTCTTAAACGCTTGGTATCATCGATCACCCACTAGTGCGTGATGTGCCGTAAACTTCGAGGTCGTTTAGAAGTGCAACAGATGGCAGATCTACCTTCGGATAGGATTCAACCAACCCCGCCATTTACTAATGTTGGTGTGGACGCGTTTGGCCCGTGGTCTGTGATACAACTAAGAACCAGAGGAGGGTGCTCTAATTCTAAGAGATGGGCGATCATATTCTCATGTCTAACACCACGTGCTATACATATAGAGGTCGTGGAAGAAATGTCGTCAGGTGCCTTCATAAATGCGATGCGTCGATTTATTGCGATCAGAGGCAAAGTCAACATCTTTAGATCCGATCGTGGAACCAATTTTGTTGGTGCGGTGGACCCTTTACACATCGATGCGATCAATGTAGAAGACACTCAGATTGGACAATTTCTGGATAACTCACGTACGACTTGGATATTTAACCCTCCTCATGCATCACACTTCGTTGGTGCATGGGAGAGACTCATAGGTGTGACGAGACGAATCCTAGATTCGATGCTTCTTCAGTCAACACACAAATTTCTAACTCACGATGTGTTAGTGACATTCATGGCTGAGGTCACAAGTATTGTAAACCACCGACCGCTTGTTCCAGTATCTACAGGCAAAGACATTCCGTTTGTTCTGTCGCCTTCAGTGCTCTTGACCCAGAAACTCAACTCGCCATCATGTACAGATCTTATCGAGAAAACTGACCCTAAGGATCTTTACCGAGCAGAATGGAAACGTGTTATTGCGCTCTCCGATATGTTCTGGTCCCGCTGGCGTAAAGAGTATCTGAACAACCTTCAAGTAAGAAAGAAATGGCAATCCGTTCAGCCTAACGTCAAGGAAGGTGATGTCGTCTTACTTCGAGACAAAACACTGCATCGCAACGAGTGGCCGCTTGGTATTGTGCTTCGAACATTCGCAAGTGATGATGCTGAAGTCCGAAAAACGGAGATTCGAATAGTGAAGGATGGAAAACCGACAACATACATTCGACCCATCAGTGAACTTATTGTGCTTGTACCAACAGATTAAATTCATTTCCAACTTTTGAACATTTTCTGCTTGATACCAGACGGGGAACAGTGTTTAGCAAATGACTAGAATCAATATTTGATTATCATAAACTTTTATTTGAATTTTCACCATTTCTATTGATATTCGTAACTTTATCTTAATTTCGTAATTTTGCGTTTCGTTTTGTGTTCATTACTGACCTCCGCAAGTAAAGTGGACAGATCGAACTTGTTGTTTACGATGTTGGCAATTTCCGTTTATCAACCTTGATAGATTTGCTAAGATTTCACACGCTTAGGCTGGTCACAATGTAAGAAATTGTATTTTATTTTATTTGATAAGTTTAATGGATAACGTATATAGGTTTTTATACGTTTTATTGAATTATGAGAGAGTTTCCTTTGTTTATTGAGGTCACGTGACATATCTAGGCCCAAGTTTTTATTTTTCCGACTTGTGGCTTCCCTGAATGAATAATTAACTGACCTCTGCTTATTCCTTTATTGTTTACGTAATGTTCCTGACCTGTTTTGCACATTTTGATACATTTCTGATGTTTGTATAAAACCCCCATTTCGCCGATGTTTTCACGTCTGTATGGAACGCACTTTCCGCCATAACGTTCCTATGTGTTTATTTTGCATTTAAAATTATTTTGCATCAGACGAACGTTGTCTACACTGATTTCACCAGTGATTTAGATGAATTAGATGAAAAACATAGCTAGGTATACTTGTGATGAAATTGGATATTCTTGTCTTCAGCCTGTGGATGTTTTCTCAAATATTTTGAATAATTCTGACCAGATTTTTTCTATTTCTCCAGGTGAAAATAACAGACCTGTCAGAGTTCTGATGGAGCTTGCTCTCTTCCATATTTGTTCCCAACTGGTAAAAATACATTCTCTGAAAGTCGAGAATAACATTAGGTAAATATCTAAAGAATAGATTAATGTCTGTAGATACTCGCTTTGCTTCATTTACAGAATATTTATTCTATGCCCAATATATTTATGAATTGCAGCAAATATTATCAGGCACATCTATAGCTCTATAGTTTTTGAGATATTGCCCTTGACTTAGAACGCTTTGAAATTTGTTCAAAATTGTTCGTGAGCACGATTGAAGCTACAGTTTTCATCCGATTCTGATGAAACTTGGTGTGATCATTGGAATTGATAGGATCTCGGACAAGTTCTAACTTGACGCATTTTCGAAGAACGGTTTTTGAGTTATTGCCCTTGACTTTGTTAAAACGCGTCGAAATTTGTTAAAAAAAAGTTCGTGAGCAGGATTGAAGCTACAGTTTTCAACCCATTCTGATGAAACTTGGTGTGATCATTGGAATTGATAAGATCTCGGACAAATTCTAACTTGATGCATTTTAGATGAACGGGTTTTGAGTTATTGCCCTTGACTTAGTAAAAACGCGTCAAAATTTGTTCGTGAGCACAATAGAAGCTACAGTTTTCAACCGATTCTGATGAAACTTGGTGTGATCATTGAAATTGATAAGATCTCGGATAAGTTCTAACTTGACGCATTTTCGATGAAATATTTTTGAGTTATTGCCATTAACTTATGAAAAACGCGTCAACATTTGTTTGTGAGAACAATAGAAGCTACAGTTTTCAACCGATTTTGATGAAACTTGGTGTGATCATTGGAACTGATAAGATCTCAGACAAGTTCTAACAAGAGATATTTTTGATGAACATTTTTTGAGTTATTGCCCTTGACTTTGTAAACACGCGTCAAAAGTTGTTTTTTGCCCTTGATTAGAGCTGTGTGATTTAATTGTTTGTTGTATTTGGGTTATTGATATTGATTTTAAAAAATTTTGTGGAATTATTTAGCATAAATACTTTCGTCACTAAAGACTGTTTTATCATTTCTGACAGCTGCCAGTGGGCGTATGTTACCTTGCATCGCAAGCTATCTTTTAGATCTGAAATCCAAACAAGAGGTGCTATTTATATCCATGGAATTGTGTACCTTTTAGACAGTCCAAAAATAGATGTTGACTCGGATGAAAATGTTGTCGAATTTATTGATAAATAAACTTAGATCCTGAATTACATGAAATTGTGTCAAATGTACAAAAGCACAGTTCAAAACATTCGAAAACTTGTCGGAAAAACAAAAAAGTATGTCGATTTAATTTTCCAAAGCCTCCCTCTAATAAAACATTTATTTGTCGTCCTTTAGAAAACAAGTCTATTGGTAATGCTGAAAATGATACAGAGAATGTAATGTTAGCTTCTAATAAAAGTAAGGTAAATAGTACATCAAATGATTCAGTTAGAGCAATTCTTGAATCTATATGGAAGGAATTGACATCTTCCGATAAATGTTATAGATCACTGTCTGCTTTATATGAACATTTGAATATAAGTCTGGAATGCAAACCTAGATATTCAATATCGTCACCCTGCTACGCAAAAAACTACTTAAAATTCAAACAAATAAAAATTTATTGACTATTCTTTGTCAAGTCTCAACAGACATGAAAACAATTAAAATACAATCATCACAAATTGGTTAGGGTATTTTATAATAGTGGAAGGTGACTTAGGCAAAAATCCAACCATCATCAGATGAGATAGGCAGTTTATTGCTTGACTTAGGCAATTAATACAATGGAATATTGTGTATTAAACATTAAAAACATAAACAAAAACTAAATTAACGTTTAACTAATTGGTCAAGATGTTATTTGAGGCTCGAAGATCACACAAGTGTACGGTTCAGGGCTGTTATTTCGGCTCTATATGCCGGACTTGACCAACTTGACAGTACAAATGACCGTCTGTCAGTATACTCAATCTGACATCAAATATAGGTTAGCTATTCAATGTCCAGGCATTTCCCAATTCAAATGACAATACTCTAATGTGACATGAGGCAATCAATCATATTTATGCTTCTAGGTGAGGTAGGGAGTCAAAAAAAGCATATGAGCATTGTGGCAAAACATGTTTCATAGCTTGTAAATCCTTAAATTTTCTTAAACTGATGGGCTGCAAGGAATTGGACCCATTCGAAAGGTTCATTAGGAATGGTGATTCTTTGGGGCAAAGATTCCCAATTAGAATCGTCGGTGAATCCTAGCTTGTAATGAATCTGTCCTGAATTATACTTCAAGGCTCTGAGGTCATGTACTGTGGGATCATCAACCCTCTTACCAGGTCTAATGCTTGTGACATAATTACAATTCAATTTGAATATATCATTGTGGTACACCTGGCAGACAGTATATGGAGATGGCTTTAGTCGTGCACTTTGAAAGATGACAGCATATTCATGTGGCGTGATGATATCGCAAACATTCAATTTCCTTTCTATGGTGCTGTGCATACTGTCACATTCCATCTGGGTGTGACCAGGTACAAGATATTTTTGCATAATTGTTACATTATGGATTGTGGCTAAATGTAGTAGGGTATTTGTGACGATTTTGATATCCACAGCGATCACTCCAGATTATGATACGTTCAATTGCTGGATTAGTATTGAGCACGTTCGCAAAATGCTTGTACTGGATTTGTGCAAAGACCTCGGTCTCGCCCCATGTGTAACAAAAGCCTTCTTTTGTTACGCAGTTCAATAATGTAAAATTATGTACTTGTAATTTTGTCTTGTAGTACATAGTACTTGCCTTTGTCTTAGGACAAAGCAATACGGCCTACAGGTCCATTGTCCACACAGATATTTTCTCATTTGAAGCAGCTTCCTCCTTTGTCCTTAAATTTTTGAGCCCTGGCTTCATCCTTTGCATTTCTGTGTGCATCATACACTTCCTGGTCAATGTTGCCATGTTTTGCACTGACACATACATCACATTGATCCTTTCTAGGGATAAATACTGAGAGGTTTTCTTCGCCAAAAACCCTGCTGAAAATCTTTGACCTTCAGCTGCTGTTTTGCTGTACTCCAAATACAATTTGGCTTTTGTTGTGCCGGGATACAAAAATTTCTTGTTTGTGTAAGCAGGATTATTACGGCAGCTTTCAAAAAATTGAGGTCAGCCTCTCCCACAGGAACACATTTGCCTGCAAAAACAGAATAAAAAAATGTTTTAAATTAAGGCAAGGAAAATTATTTCAAATTTCTCACAATTTCACAGAATTAACTTGATTTTTGTTAAATATTTTTGGCTTACGAGTTTTAGGAGTCTTGGGTTGTTGTTTACGTTTGATGTTATTTTGTTTTAACCATGACATAACAGTTCGTTGTGGCAGACCAAGTGTTGAACAGAAAAGGTATTTGCAGACCTGGATTGATGTTGCATCACTTAGTTTCAGATGATCGGAGAAGGATGAACTGCGCCTGGATGCTAGGTTTTTCTTCTGTTTTATATCTACCTGAAAAATCAATAAATGATCAATAACTAATTGTTCATACAATTAATATAGATAATAAGTATACATTATTATTGATACTTAATGTGAAACAATTTATTATATTGTTAGGTTGTTTATTATTGGTGAGTTGTAATTATGCATTGTTTAGTGGAAAAAATGGTTACCTTATTAACTAAGCTATGAACATATAAGCGACGCTCTTCCCAGGATTTCATCGCCCAGAACCTGTCAAAAATGTTTTGCCGCTGTTCAGCATTCAACGTCTGGCAACTACGAAGACTTGATTTGTTACACTATGCAGATTTGCAAGGTGGACCCATTTTTGCAGCCGGTCTATCCTGACCCTTGCGATTCTTGAATGATTCCCCATGTAGGTGTTTCTCTTTAATAACAGAAGACTTCCATTCATTAACAGCAGGACGCTTACGCCGCTTGATCTTTGGTTGGTCAGCATCTTCTGCATCAGGTTCGGCATCTGCTGCAATAAGCTTGACATCTGCTGCAATAGGCTCGGCATCTGTTGCAATAGGCTCGGCATCTGCTGCAATAGGCTCAGCATCCACTGCAATAGGCTCAACACCAACTGGATCAAGCTTAGCTTGGGGTGGAATTTCATCGTCACTGTCTGTGGTCGTCTCACTTGGAACGTAATTCTTATCCTCATCTGAATCACATTCATCTGGAATAAATAAATCAATAAATATCTAAAATAAAATATAAACAGTAAATTTAACTAAATATAAAATTTAGTCAGACTAAGCTAGTCGAGGCCTATAATATTACAGGTATTAACATTACCATTTTAATTAAATAAAAAATCTAAATTATCTAATATTTATGCTTTTCTAACAAAATATTAAACAAAATTGTAATTATGTGAAGATATCAATAATGTGGAAACATAATAATTTGAGGTAAACTGGATTAACGAGCAAAAAGATCGGAACTCTTAAAGCCAGGTCTAGACTTAAATAACATAGGCCTATCGAGGATGACATCATCATATCATTCTTCTACACAAAGGGCAAGCCTTAACCGAAAAATATTTCTCATAAATCCATCCCTAAATGTACAATAAAAGTAGCAATTTTAACTTGTACTTTAATGTTCGTGAAACAATACTTCAAATAACTTACCACTTGATTCAGAAGAGTGTATCATAGCTAAGGCTTCAACCATTGTTAATGTTGACATGTGAGAACGTCTGGAGGCTGCCATCTTGGATGTGAGTGCTAAAATGCCTAAACACTAATCTGACATAGGCAGATATGCATTATTGGGTTTTCTTAGCGTTGTGATTGGTCAATGACCTTAGGCAATTTAACAGCATATGCATTTAGCTATGGGTAATGATTTGAGCAAGGAAAAACATTTCTTCCAAATAATGAGTTAGGCAATTATCATAGCAGGGTGACGATATGTAACTATATAGTTTCTTACATCACTAAAGCAGAAAGAGAAATGGGACTGTTTTTAAGACAAACTTACAGAGAAGTACAACAAAATAATTTAGACGCAAAGGCATGCATGCGTAAAATTTCAACTGCATATTTACATTCCAGAGAAGTATCAGGTCCAGAAAGTGCTCTGAGAGTTTTAGGATTACCTTTAAAGCATTTTTCACGTTGTGTTCAGTTTATTCCAACAGATAAAAATAATGTTAAAATAACTTTACCGATTAAGATATTACAGAGTAGAGCAAAGGAAGGTACGTTAACAGACAGTAACATCTTTATGGTTGGACATGTTGAACGGTATTTAAACAGACCTAGAGGAAAGCCATTTGATGACATGTGCATAGCTAAGTTTTGGTCAATTACTTATGTCAAAGTCAGAAATCGTAATGTTGATTCCGAAAAGAATCCAGCTTTTGAGTTGCAAAATGAGTTAGGATATGTCATAAAACGTTCTAGAACCCCACCAGCTATTATTCGTTATGCAAGATTCTCTGAGACTAAAGACCCTGATAATTATTACGTAAGCAACTTTCAACTGTTTTTACCCTACCGTGTTGAAACACAGTTAAACTGCCTTAATTTGATACACATGAAGAATTCTATAAAAAGGGATCAATTAAATTATCTGTAAGAAAAAAAGTGAATGGGTGGCTGCAATCAGGGGTGCAAGACGAAATCCAAGGTCTTGCATAGTCAATCATCTACAACATCCAAACTTTTATGACATGAAAGACCTGGCAAACCATGTTATGAAAAACCGAACCAAGAAAACAATTGGTGACAAAATTAATTGGCTGAACATTAAGTGGATGCGATTTACAAAAAGCAGTACAATTATAAATATAATATCAGTGATGCAGAATTTCTCACTCTTGATACTGGAAATGGTAGTTCTAGACCTAATCTTTCGAAAGCTTATACGAAAAGGTTGCCTATTTTTTTTATTCAATTCTTATCATTCTTCTATCTGATATTGTAATTGAATGTTTTGCTTCTTCCAATAAAAAGCAGTAACCGGTTACATCTCCTTGTGTTTTTTCAATATGAATATTTATGTTCACTCCTGTTTAGAAAATATCTTCTTGGTGAGCTGATAAATCAAATCAGAAGATTTGGGTGATTAAGTGCAAAATCTACATATTCAAACTTAGATGGATTTTCAAATAATTCACACATATAGTATCTATACAATTCATTATAATCCTTGGTAGATGGATTAATTGTTAAGGCTTGGTTAGGATAATTATGGTTTTTTAATCTTGAACTTTATGGATTATAGCATGTCGCTCATGGTTCTTTGCTACTAAAGATATTCTTATTATTCGTCTGAGAGTCTGGTAAGTTCTTGAAACCAACAAATAAATATCTTGCTGATTTAATAGTATTTGTGATTGGCCAAGTAGTGGATTATCCATTTAAAGGCATGCTACCTACCGTGTTACGACAAAGAAACGCCATTTCAATATCTTTAGTCAACAAGTTAAATATTCTCGTTTACCTCTATGGATGGAGTTATTACCGGTATATAAAGTTGGAGATTCGTTATTTCTAATTTTTCATTTGAAGTATTCTCTACAAAGAATATCTTATCATCACTGATTTCTTTTTGCAGATGAATTTTATAAGGTAATCCTATGGATATAACTTACAATTTACGTAACAGCATTGTTTTCTGAAGTACTAGTTTTTTTTAATCCACGGTTAAATGCTGAATAAGTCTCATTCTAGCTTCATCTGCATTGTAAAACACTTCCATCACCAACATCAAGTATCCATCCAGAAAATGAATCGAAGCTTTTGGGATAGAACTGTTTTCAGCATTGCATCAAATTCCCTAACTACCTGACTATCTGTCTGCCAAACCTGATTGTCGCGAGAGACATTTGTACACTTTGCCTAAAATCCATAAGAATCCAACCAAGGAGTGGTTTATCTCGAATAAAATCCCTAAAGGCCGCCCGATTATATCTGACTGTGGTAGTGAGTCATATGCAGTGTCAGAATACATTGATCATTTCTTACTACCTCTAGCATGCCAACATCGCGCCTACCTTAAAGACACAACCGATTTTGTCAATAAAATAAAAAATCTTCGAGTTCCCTCTAATGCTATTTTAATTTCTATCGACGTTTCTTCTATGTATACCAATATCGATAACACTACTGGTTTAACGGCAGTTCGTAAAGCTTTTAATAGAAACCCAGATCCAAACAGACCCGACGATGCAATTCTACAGCTTTTAGAGATTTGTCTTAGTCGAAACGATTTCACATTTAATGGTAAAACATATTTACAAACTTCAGGGACAGCAATGGGCAAACGATTCGCCCCTTCGTACGCAAACCTTTTCATGGCAGAGTGGGAACGTGAGGTGTTGCCCCTCTGTCCACTTGACCCACTTTTTTACGGACGCTTTTTGGATGACATCTTTATGGTTTGGACTTATTCTATCGAACAGTTTTGGGAATTCTTTGAAATTCTCAACAACCACCATCCTTCTATCAAACTAACCGCAAACGTGAGTGACAAAAGCATAGACTTCCTCGATACCACAGTCTTTAAGGGAGATTCCATAGCAGAAACAAATAAACTGGATATTAAAGTGT
>NW_008707425.1:2093014-2094946 GCF_000327385.1 Lottia gigantea
GGTCGGCGATGGGGTGGGATATAGCTGGATGGGTTGGTTGGTGGTCGGCGATTGGTAGAGGTCGATGGAAGACAGGGCCGTTGTAGGGTACGTGATATTGGTTTGGTTGACGATTAGTGTTTCTATTTCTGGCTTCTTGCCAGTGGTTGTTGTAGTTGGGGAGCATAATGAAAATAACTTGGGGTTAGAAGGGAATGTACAGCGGATGTAACAGGAGGAAACTGTATATGCTAGCGTGAAAATGTTGGGATCAAATTATGCAAATAAGTCAAACTGGGTTTGGGGATATATAAAGCAAGATGAAAAATGCAAAACAATATATATTTAGGTGATAAATAACGCTAAGTAAAGTAAAACAAAAACTTACGCAATTGACACTACAGTTTGGCCTAGCGGTGTTCCTCTTAGGATTTTTATCCCCAGTAATTAGTTTAAAGACTTACTCGATGCTTGAAGCTGGTGTATCCAAAACAAATAAATGCTGTTTGCTGTTTCTGGAGACCAATGAAGATTATCAACTGGTTCGAATTCTTCTTCGTAGGGTGGTAAGATTGTTGCACTGTTGATACTGGACTCCATCATCATGTTGTTGAGGGGGCTGAGGTTCTGTTGTGATTTCTTCGAGATTTTATTTGAAATGTGTATACATGTGAAGAGGATCTTGGAGTTTGGGAAGGTTTTGTTGGGATCATGGTCGTATGATTCCAGGATTGACTGTATGTGATGGATTTCGGCACCGGGGTAAGAATGTATTTCAGTGTCTGGAAGCAGGTAGCTTCCATAATGATTTGTCCTTGGTTTGGTGATAATAGGGTTTGGTAGCGGATATAATGGTCGTCGACGGTGTGATTGGTGCTGGTTTGGTAGTTGTTAAAATTGTACCATTGGGAACGGACTGGTACAAACAACTTACAGATACTACAAACATTGAATATTAAATGAACTTATGAACAAGTCAAATCAAAAAATTCCATTTATTATTGAAAACATCAAGTTCCATGTGCAATGTATAGTGACTCTGAATATGGCTCACTACCAGTCAGATATAATCGGGCGCCCAGGGATTTTATTCGAGATAAACCACACCTTGGTTGGATTCTTATGGATTTTAGGCAAAGTGTACAAATGTCTCTCACGACAATCAGGTTTGGCAGACAGATAGTCATATTGTTTCTGTTTGAGATAACTAGTTTTGAATAAATCGGCAAGAATATTGTTAATCACGTTAGCAGTTTCTTTGAAAATTGGTTTCGGTAAAATGGCAGGATTATTCAGTTGATTCTCTGCTTCTGAAACGTAATCTTTCTTATTCAGAATGACACAACACATGAACCTTTGTCACTCTTTTTAATAACAATGCTATCGTCTTTCTTAAGAAAGTTTAACGCTTCACGTTCTACTCGTGTGAGATTAGGCTTTTCGTGTGTTATGGAAAGGTTCTCTGTTTGGCTATTCATACTCGCAAATGCTTTCAATATTTCAGGATGGATGGCGGCCTGAGGGGGTGTCCACGTGGATTTAGGAATAAACATTGTTCTAGCACCACGTGGGGGTGGTTTCGAAAAAAATATGTGCAGCTAAGATTTCGTTGAAATCGTTCAATGGATGGTCGGAGATAATTCAAGTTAGCTATGTTTGGTGTATGAATCCACGGTCTAAGATTGAATGCTGAAGGGGTGTGAGAATTTTGCGGCTCAAGTTAACTACAGTTTGGCCTAGCGGTGGCCTCTCAGTATTTTTATCCCCAGTAATTAGTTTAAAGACTTACTCGATGCTTGAAGCTGGTGTATCCAAAACAATTAGATGCTGTTTCTGGAGACCAATGAAGATTATCAACTGTTTCGAATTCTTCTTCGTAGGGTGGTAAGATTGTTGCGCTGTTGATACTGGACTCCATCATCATGTTGTTGAGAGTGCTGAGGTTCTGTTGGC
>NW_008707425.1:2094996-2151139 GCF_000327385.1 Lottia gigantea
TGTAAGCAACTCTACGAATAAAAGGTACCCGATCCAGGAACATCTAACATGTGAACATTCGAATGTAATATATTTAATTTCATGCAAGAAATGTCCCAAACAATATGTAGGAGAAACTAAGAATAATTTACGAACTCGCTTTAATGCTCATAGGTCAGACATCAAATTAAAGAAAGACAAGCCTGTTTCTAATCATTTCAACCTCGACGACCATTCAATAGACGATCTCACCCTAATCCCAATTGAGCGTATAGAAATTGACTTGCCCGAAGATGAAACTACCAAATTCCGTCAATCTAGGGAGGCCCATTGGATTGAGACATTGAATACAGCAAGACCTATAGGACTAAATATTCATCATAATGTAGGCATAGCACCCTTTGTTGTCCCGTTTAATACAACCAGCAATCGAGCAAGCAAGATAGTTCATGCCCACTATAAGAGCCTTCAAGAGAAATTCCCCCATATCTATAAGCAGAAAATGATAGTTGCATATTCAAAAAATAAGAACTTAAATGATAATATTGTTCATAGTAAACTAAAAACAATCAGTACATAACAGATACTATACTTCTCGCCCATCGGGCGAGTTATTTTTTCTAATTTCAGATCAGAATAAGAACAGAAGAAAACCCAATATCAAGACCCTTAATCCTAATTTCTAAATAAAGTGTCTGCTCCACCCTAGGCCTGTACATTTGGGAGAATGAAACCCTCCCTTCCCCGAAATATAAAAAATTGACTCATACAATAATATAAGCTTACTCTATACAATACAACAACAAAATCATCAATCTCTCCTTAATGATTTAATATTTAGATTTCGGGAAAGGGGGGGTTTGATTCTCCCTGTACAGGCATAGGGTGGAGCAGTCACTTTATTTAGAAATTAGGATTAAGGGTAAGGGTAAGGGTAAGAGTTTCTGATATAAAGGGACATGTTTTGCATCTACTGGACAAACATGGAGCACTTCTTAAACCTGGAGGCATAAAGTCTGTTTTTAGCTGCTATCTGTGCTAAGGTGGAATTTTTTATGTTTCGTAAAAATCGTTTAGGGACCCACACTCTTTCAGTTTCAGAAAACAATCCTACAGGCTTGGTTGAAATCAGAAGATCTCGTACAAATTCGATGAAATCGCCAAACTTGTGACTTAATTATACCAGAAAAGGTATGTTTTGGGTGAAAGGAGCTCTTGTGCAAGAGTAGATGAGTATCAGTTTCTTTGAAATACACTTTAATATCCAGTTTATTTGTTACTGCTATGGAATCTCCCTTAAAGACTGTGGTATCGAGAAAGTCTATGCTTTTGTCACTCACGTTTGCGCTTAGTTTGATAGAAGGATGGTGGTTGTTGAAAATTTCAAAGAATTCCCAAAACTGTTCGATAGAATAAGTCCAAACCATAAAAATGTCATCAAAAAAGCGTCCGTAGAAAAGTGGGTCAAGTGGACGTTCCCATTCTGCCATGAAAAGGTTTGCGTACGAAAGGGCGAATCGTTTGCCCATTGCTGTCCCTGAAGTTTGTAAATATGTTTTACCATTAAATGTGAAATCGTTTCGACTAAGACAAATCTCTAAAAGCTGTAGAATTGCATCATCGTTGGTTTCTATTAAAAGCTTTACGAACTGCCGTTAAACAGTAGTGTTATCGATATTGGTATACATAGAAGAAACGTTGATAGAAATTAAAATAGCATTAGAGGGAATTTGAAGATTTTTTATTTTATTGACAAAATCGGTTGTGTCTTTAAGGTAGGCGCGATATTGACATGCTAGAGGTAGTAAGAAATGGTCAATGTATAGTGACTCTGAATATGGCTCACTACCAGTCAGATATAATCGGGCGCCCAGGGATTTTATTCGAGATAAACCACACCTTGGTTGGATTCTTATGGATTTTAGGCAAAGTGTACAAATGTCTCTCACGACAATCAGGTTTGGCAGACAGATAGTCATATTGTTTCTGTTTGAGATAACTAGTTTTGAATAAATCGGCAAGAATATTGTTAATCACGTTAGCAGTTTCTTTGAAAATTGGTTTCGGTAAAATGGCAGGATTATTCAGTTGATTCTCTGCTTCTGAAACGTAATCTTTCTTATTCAGAATGACACAACACATGAACCTTTGTCACTCTTTTTAATAACAATGCTATCGTCTTTCTTAAGAAAGTTTAACGCTTCACGTTCTACTCGTGTGAGATTAGGCTTTTCGTGTGTTATGGAAAGGTTCTCTGTTTGGCTATTCATACTCGCAAATGCTTTCAATATTTCAGGATGGATGGCGGCCTGAGGGGGTGTCCACGTGGATTTAGGAATAAACATTGTTCTAGCACCACGTGGGGGTGGTTTCGAAAAAAATATGTGCAGCTAAGATTTCGTTGAAATCGTTCAATGGATGGTCGGAGATAATTCAAGTTAGCTATGTTTGGTGTATGAATAAACTTAAGTCCACGGTCTAAGATTGAATGCTGAAGGGGTGTGAGAATTTTGCGGCTCAAGTTAACGACAGTTTGGCCTAGCGGTGGCCTCTCAGTATTTTTATCCCCAGTAATTAGTTTAAAGACTTACTCGATGCTTGAAGCTGGTGTATCCAAAACAATTAGATGCTGTTTCTGGAGACCAATGAAGATTATCAACTGTTTCGAATTCTTCTTCGTAGGGTGGTAAGATTGTTGCGCTGTTGATACTGGACTCCATCATCATGTTGTTGAGAGTGCTGAGGTTCTGTTGTGCTTTCTTCGAGATTTTATTTGAAATGGGTATACATGTGAAGAGGATCTTGGAGTTTGGGAAGGTTTTGTTGGCTGTGGCGATTAATTTCTGGGCTTGGTTAAAGGAGGTCTTTGGTATCTGATCACGGTTGTTGAGGCCTACATGAAGAATAATGGTATTAGGTTTGGGATCATGGTCGTATGATTCCAGGATTGACTGTATGTGATGGATTTGGGCACCGGGGTAAGAATGTATTTCGGTGTCTGAACTGGTTTTGGTAATTCGATTTAGGTTAGATGATCCAATTATTAAGGTAGATTTCTTTAGAGCAGGTAGTTTCCATAATGATTTGTCCTTGGTTTGGTGATAATACGGTTTGGTAGCGGATACAATGGTCGTCGACGGTGTGTTTGGTACTGGTTTGGTAGTTGTTAGAATTGTAGCATTGGGAACGGACTGGGATCTGGTTCGAGGAGGGGAAGGTCTGGATACACGTCTCGACTTCGATGGAGACTAAGGGGTGGTTTGCTGGTCCAAAAACGCACAGAAGGAAGAAAGGTTGGCGGATCCTGGATCACGTGGTGAAGATTCAGATGGTGTGGAAGGTGAAGACGAGTCTGAAAGTGAAAAGAGAAGGGGTGTGCCCTCTCTACGAGAGCGTTTACCTATGTCTGCTGGACTAGGAGTAGGTGAACTTCGGGCTCGTTTAGGGGTTTGGTTCGGCAGCGTGGTGGCTCTAGATGGTGCAGGTGAAGTGTCCATTTCAGTTGGTAGAGATATGGTTACTCTGGTTTTTGTTTCGTTGATTGTTTGGTAGAATTTGGAGATTACAGCTTGAGTGAGACGTTTCCCATAGGAGCGGCGGGCCCAGGACAGGGCATGAGAAACGATGCGGTCAACAGCAGGTGATGATAAAGACTTGGTACGAATGGTGGTCAGCTTCTCTTGAAGTGTGGTTTGGTAATGGTCGATCAGGACCTGCGTAACCTTACAGAGCCATGTCCGATTGAGGGATCTAATATTCGCGTCGACAGCTGATGTTTTCATTGCTGGACGGATAAAACTATCCAACTCAGAGACTTTGCGTTTGAAGGTAAACGCTGGTTGGCCTTGCTGTTGTAGGGTAAGGATTGCCAAATGATCGAGGCACTGCAAAACTTGGAAGAACACCTTCACAAAGGGTTCTTCCTCCTAATGAGTGGGGACTGTTTGGCGTCGGTGGGCTGGTAGTCGTTTCTGTTGTTGGTCAGGTCGATGATTACCTCTTGATTGGTAGGCTGTGTTGTAGGTAGGTCGGCGATGGGGTGGGATATAGCTGGATGGGTTGGTTGGTGGTCGGCGATTGGTAGAGGTCGATGGAAGACAGGGCCGTTGTAGGGTACGTGATATTGGTTTGGTTGACGATTAGTGTTTCTATTTCTGGCTTCTTGCCAGTGGTTGTTGTAGTTGGGGAGCATAATGAAAATAACTTGGGGTTAGAAGGGAATGTACAGCGGATGTAACAGGAGGAAACTGTATATGCTAGCGTGAAAATGTTGGGATCAAATTATGCAAATAAGTCAAACTGGGTTTGGGGATATATAAAGCAAGATGAAAAATGCAAAACAATATATATTTAGGTGATAAATAACGCTAAGTAAAGTAAAACAAAAACTTACGCAATTGACACTACAGTTTGGCCTAGCGGTGTTCCTCTTAGGATTTTTATCCCCAGTAATTAGTTTAAAGACTTACTCGATGCTTGAAGCTGGTGTATCCAAAACAAATAAATGCTGTTTGCTGTTTCTGGAGACCAATGAAGATTATCAACTGGTTCGAATTCTTCTTCGTAGGGTGGTAAGATTGTTGCACTGTTGATACTGGACTCCATCATCATGTTGTTGAGGGGGCTGAGGTTCTGTTGTGATTTCTTCGAGATTTTATTTGAAATGTGTATACATGTGAAGAGGATCTTGGAGTTTGGGAAGGTTTTGTTGGGATCATGGTCGTATGATTCCAGGATTGACTGTATGTGATGGATTTCGGCACCGGGGTAAGAATGTATTTCAGTGTCTGGAAGCAGGTAGCTTCCATAATGATTTGTCCTTGGTTTGGTGATAATAGGGTTTGGTAGCGGATATAATGGTCGTCGACGGTGTGATTGGTGCTGGTTTGGTAGTTGTTAAAATTGTACCATTGGGAACGGACTGGTACAAACAACTTACAGATACTACAAACATTGAATATTAAATGAACTTATGAACAAGTCAAATCAAAAAATTCCATTTATTATTGAAAACATCAAGTTCCATGTGCTTTTTTCCAGAGAAATATATCTTTTCAATGTTGAAAAACAGTTTTTTAACATTGTGTTGGTTTGTGGAACTCGGTTCTGATTGGGACTTCCGTCTTTGATTTTGAAATCGCTTCTGAAATAAGCATCAGAAAGAAGCAACCAATTCGACAATGAATTTATTTCAAAGTACCACCATTATTTAACTGAGATTTAGAACCAACAGTTTACTGTGATACTATGATCTTCTTTTTTCTTATCAAATGAATAACGAATTGGATCATATAAGTCAAAGATGGATCTTATGTATTTTTTTTTTGCCTGTTTTAAATAACTACAGAAGTTTATAAAAAAGAGACTAATAAAAAGTGTCTACACAAAACCGGATGTTAACAATCAAGGAAGTCATTTAATACGCCCACATGAAATGGGGGGCGTATATTGTCGTCAACCCATGTCCGTTCGTTCGTCGTCGGTCCGTTCACAATTGCTGGTCAACACTCTACAAGGCACAATTCTTGACTGATTTTGACGAAACTTGGTATGGTTGTTTATAATCACCCAAGGACGCAATTCTTGATGGATATTGATGAAACTTGATGTGAGTGTTTGTTGTCACTCAAGGATGAACCTAGTTAAAATCAGAAAGATCGAAAAATAATAAGTTTAGTTATTGTCCTTGTTCTTGAAAACGCGTTAAATTGTAGCTTGTGAACACTCTAGTAGGAATAATTCTTGGCGGATTTTGATGACACTTTGGCGTAATCACCAAAGAATAAACCATATAGATAATCAGAAAAATTGAAAAATATTAAGTGTGAGTTATTGCCCTTGTTCTTGAAAACGCGTTCAATTTTAGCTCGTAAACACTCCAGAAGGCACAAATCTTGATGAATTTAGATGGAACTTGGTTTGTGTGTGGAACCCTATTGAAAATCAGAAACACCAAAAAATAATTCGTATGAGTTATTGCCCTTGTTCTTGAAAACGCGTTCAATGTTTAGCTTGTAAATGCTCTAGAAGGTTCAATTATTGACAGATTTTGACAAAACTTGGTGTTTGTTGTCACCTAAGGATGAACCCTATTGAAAATTAGAAAAATCGAAAAATAATTAGTATGAGTTATTGCCCTTGTTCTTGAAAATGCGTTCATTTTGTAGCACATATACACTCTAGAAGGCACAATTCTTAATGAATTGTTGACGAAACTTGGTGTGAATGAATGTAATAACCCAAGGATAAACCATATCGAAAATCAGAAAAATTGAAAAATATTTAGTATGAGTTATTGCCCTTGTTCTTAAAAACGCGTTCAAGTTTTAGCCTGTATACAGTCTAGAAGGCACACTTCTTGACAGGTTTTGATGAAACTTGGTAATATTATTCCGTATCGCCTCAAAAGTTCACAAGAAGTGTATGTCTGAAGGTTGAATATTTCATACTGGTAATTGTACTGCCAAATATTTTTATTTAAAATCAAAGCTGCCAGTGGGCGTATATTACCTTGCCTGGCAAGCTATCGTGATATGTATAAAGGGATTTTTAATGTGCTCTGTATTTTTCGTTAATTATTCCACCTAATGAAGGGATAATAGGATTCTGATTAAGTTATTTTAATAGTTCAAGATGTTGGACAGAGGAAAGTGTCTTTCAAACTGTGTTTCTGTAATGATTTACTATGTCTGTGTTTTGACCTATAAAGTCAATATATATTTCAGGGTTTTTAAATAAACGGTAAAACTATTAATTAGAAATTGTTTATACCGCTACACCCCATTACATTTGGCGCCCAACGTGTCTGGAGATAAGTTATGTTATAGTTATATCATCATCACGGAACCAGAGGTTTAGTTATTGGAGAGCTCTTATCACCGACAACTGGAAATCAATATAGGGAGTAGGGAATACGCATAACTTTTGTCAAGTCGCGATTTTCTGCTTTACTAGTTGTCTATCATTTCATTTCCTTTTTCGGATTTTCAGTTTGCCCCTCCCTTACTTTATTAATATTTCTGTTTCAGTTTTTGCATACACTTAGTATATATTTAATATTCACATTCACAACATTTAAATACATGTATGATATAAGTGCTATTTATTTCCATCGACCCCCCTCCGAGGTTAGCGGTATTATGTTTTTTGTAGTTTGTGTATATAATTTTGTTTTCTCTTTTCAGGGAGAAATTAATATTTATTTTTCAGTCCGTAATTTCTGAATTGAATTTTAGTTGATTTGGTTGGTTTATATGGATATTGAGTGCATTCATTTTGTAGTTTGACCTTTTGGAGTTTGTTTTTTGTCTTTTTCGATTTTTGGTAGTTGGAAACTGTTTTTTTGCGAATTATTGGTTTATTGTAGTTGAGTTTGGGATTTGAATTTAGTTTAGTTAAATTTGGAGTTTGGATTTTTTTTTTGTTTGTTTGTTTGTTTGTTTGTTTGTTCATTTCTTCGGTTTTGTGTGGCCTACTTTTGCAAGCCTTTGCGTCACTTAGAGTAAAGCCGAAAACTGATTCGAAGGAGGACCTACTGCGATGGATGAAGGATTTTGGACGGTCATCATCGAAAGCAGCTGGAAACGCTGAATCATCAACGGAGAGAATGGTTGCTACAGCATCCTTACCCAAAATTCCGTTCTTTTCAGGAGACTCTTCATCTAAATCTGATGCCTCGTTCGATGTCTGGAAATTTGAGGTTGAGGAACTCCAGCGATCTACTTTTAGTAAAGATGCCATCAGACATGCTGTTATCAAATCACTACGTGAAGAAGCTGGTAGAGTACTTATGCGTTTAGGACATGACGTAAGCTTGTCAAGGCTTATTAGCTAACTAAATGGAATCTTTGGAAGGGTAGAAGAGACTCAGGATCTTCTGGTTTAATTTTACTCAACAACCCAGAAGCCTAAAGAATCGGTCGACGAATGGGGTTGCAGGTTGGAGGATATTTTGCAAAAGGCTATTGATAGAAATGAAGTATCAAAATTAGCTGCGAACGATATGCTTCGGACTCGATTTTATAACGGTTTGGAAAAAGAACTTAAGCTTGGATCTGCCCATAAATATGATAGGATAAAAGATTACGAGGAATTATTGATAGAAGTTAGAAAGATTGAGTCAGATTTGGCATGTGGCACTAAATAGAAAACAGTTCAGGTAAAGATGATTTCAGAAGAGCAAGATGAATTTAGGAATATGATGGCTACGATGACTGCAACCTTGCAATGTCTTCAAAAGGATATAAATCAGTTGAAGGAAAATAAGACGCAGGAAAAAAAGTTTGTGACAGACGAACCAACTTGTTTTCGATGTGGGCAAAAAAAGGACATGAAAGATCTGGTTGTCGAGTTAAGCTCAAGAAAGAGGATCAAGAGGTATCAAGGGCAGATACTAGGTGGGAGCAAACTCGGCCCTGTTATTGGAAACAGTAATGAAGCACAGATGCTTGTAAATAACGTTCGAACATCAGCATTACTTGATGCTGGATCGCAAGTTTCTACGATTGCTTATTGGTTTTATGACAAACATTTGAAATCAGTTTGTCAACTGGAAGCTTTAAATTCTGTCATTAACATAGAATCAGCTGGAGGACATTAACTACCTTATTCAGGAGTAATTGAAGTCAGTATTGAAGTACCTAAACTTATGACTGAACCTATACCTTGTATGTTTCTCATAGTACCTGATACACATTTTCATTATACAACACCTATTCTCCTTGGAACCTTGGATCATTTTTGAAGTTCAGCCTGTTACGATTTTAAATCAAGCTATTGGAGAGAAAATTTTGCCAACTCACTCTGAAAATATTTTGTCGAAAATAGATTTTACTGAATAAGCGTTAGCAGAGGATCAATAAGTGGGAATTAAGGACTTTATTGATGATTGGTCTCACATATTTAGTGGTAGCGATACAGATGTTGGTTGTACCCATATGGTTGAGCATGAAATACGCTTGACTAATGAAATGCCATTTAAGCAGAAGCACCGAAGGATTCCATATAATATGTATCAAGAGGTCCAGAACCATCTTCAAGATCTTTTGTCATGTGGTATTATACAGAAATCACACTAATCGAATCTAATATTGTTTTAGTTCGAAAGAAAAATGGTAGTTTAAGACTATGTGTCGATTTTCGTCAGCTCAATAATCGGACCATTAAGGATGCGTATGCATTACCTAGGATCGAAGAGCTTCTTGAGAACATGGCAGTTGCTCGATATTTCACCGTCTTAGATATGAAATCGGGTTATCACCAGATGGCGCTACGGGAATGTGACAAGGAAAAGACGGCATTTACTGTAGGACCTTTTGGGTTTTTACGAGTATACACGCATGTCATTCGGCCTATCGAACGCACCTGCAACTAATGGAGGAGTGTCTGGGAGAATTGAATCTTAAAATTTGCATGATTTATGAAGATGATTTGATCATATTTTCCAATTCTTACGAACAACATCTTGAAAGGCTTCGTCAAGTATTTCAAAGAATGTGGTTTGAAACTAGCTCCCAAGAAGTGCAATTTCTTTCAACAAGAGGTTAAATACCTAGGGCACATCGTATCTGCAGAGGGCATAAAACCGATCCAATGAAGATTGATCAAGATTGGAAGACGCCTACAAATACTGATGAAGTAAGACGATTCCTTGGATTTGTAGGATATTACCGCAGATTGGTTAAGAATTTTTCGTCGATTGCAAAGCCCCTAAATGAACTTACTGTTAATTGGTGGACCAATTTCAAAGAGGGGGAAAAGGTTATTCAATCTTCAGTTTGGAAATGGGACAAGGAACAGGAATTGGCCTTTTATCAATTGAAGGATTCACTTTGAAGGATATCCCGATCAAACAAAGCCGTATATTGTACATACTGATGCGAGTGGACGTGGCCTTTGGGCCGTTATTTATCAACATCAGGAGGATAGGGTTATAGCATATGCTAGTAGAGGTTAAACGAAATCGGAACGAAACTATCCGGCTCACAAACTCGAATTCCTAGCGTTAAAATGGGCAATTACGGACAAATTTAAGGACCTCTATGGAAATTATTTCACAGTATTCACAGATGATAATCCGCTAACATATATTTTAACATCTGCAAAACTAGACGCCACTGGACATCGCTGGCTTGCGGAATTAGCAAACTATAATTTTAACATCAAGTACCGACCAGGCAAACGAAACACTGATGCTGATTGTCTATCTAGGATTCCTGCTAGTCCGAAGACAGAGTACAAGGAGTTGACTAAGGAAGTGATAAAGGCACTACAGGATTTCAAAGTTGAAGTAGGATTCATCAACTGCTTTGCAACGCAAGTAATACCTGATTTACATCTTCAATCACAATTCCCAGTAAACAACATTGACTGGATGAAGAAGCAACAGGGTGATCCTATCATCGGTCCTATATATGCTGCCGTTAAAAATCAAGGAAAGTATAAGATTTCGCCTACGACTCAAGAAGAAACTGTTTTGTTGAGAGAATGCGATCATCTTGTTATCAGGTCTGATGTTCTATATTGTAAAACGTTGATAGGTGGGGATGTTGCACACCAACTTGTTTTACCAAAACTTGATCGAGAGACGGCGTTGAAAGGATTGCACGATGATGTAGGTCACTTTGGGAAGGGAAAGATCTTTAGCCCTATTGAAGGAGCGAGCCCAGGATGAATACGGAGGTAAAAGAGTACATTAAGAGGGGTCCAAGATGTATAATGCGAAAAACTTCAATTAACAGCAGGGTCCCATTAGTCAGCATTAAGACAAGCCAACCTATGGAACTGGTGAGCATGGATTACCTTTGTTTAGAGGAATCCAAGGGAGGATACTCCTATATTTTAGTAATCACGGATCATTTTACCAGATATGCCCAAGCAATTGCAACCAGAAATATGACAGCAGCAACAACAGCAAAGGTATTTTACGAACATTTCATTGCACACTATGGATTCCCAAAACGCATCCACAGCGACAAAGGAGGGAGTTTTGAGAACAAGATTATCCAGGGGCTTTGCGAACTTTCCGGGATGCAGAAGTCTCGAACAACCCCATACCATCTGCCTAATTGGAAGAAAGAGTTGCCTGCTTTAGTTCATGCTTACAATTATACCAAACACGAATCGACAGGATATTCACCGTTTTATCTTTTGTTTGGCAGAAAACCGTTCCTGGCTATTGATGTGATCCTTGGTTTGTACAATCAAGAATCATCTAATTCTTATGGCAAGTATGTGACAGAATTGAAATATTCTCTTGAATCAGCTTACCAACAAGCCTCTGCCAATATAACGAAGAGTCAGGACCAGCAAAAGAAAAACTATGACCAACGTGCTAAGCATTCTGTCCTTGAGAAAGGAGATCGTGTTTTAGTTAAACGTTTGCACTTTAAGGAAGGAAGGCATAAGATTTCTTATAGATGGGAGAGGCCTGTATATGTCATACTAGATAAACCAAATACTGATGTTCCAGTTTATGTTTTAGAGAGGGAAGATGGACATGGCAATTCATAGGGTTATAGCATATGCTAGTAGAGGTTTAACGTTGCATTGCATAGAAACCATTTGTTGCCAATTGGATCTATTTTTATGGATGTTCCTAATAGTAAGCCAGCTCCACCAAAAGCTAGGAGAACAAGAACCCCAGCCACTGAAGTTCAAGAAGAAGAGTTCGGAGTCAGATACGGAGGTTGTTTTAGTGGATGGAAACGATGTGTTCGGTTCCGCTGCTAGCCCCATTAATACTGCCTCAGAGGAAGAAGATCCTGGTGAAGTGTTCTCTGCTTCATCAAGTTCATCTGCAGATGACGATCAAACTAGTTTCAGTCGACCTTCAAGAGAAAGACGATCACCTATTAGGTATCAAGACTATGTCATGGCTCAAACTTCAACTACTTCAGTTGAACGTTGTCCACCTGCAGTTTTGAAATTGTTGTTGTCAGACGATTTTATGGAACTTCCTTTGGATAAACGAAATAATATAACCAGTGTGTTAAAGTCTGATTTTGGTTTTTAGTCGATAAGATTGTTTTAAAAGTTTGGTTTGGTGGTGGATTTTGACAACATAATTATTTTATCTGCTTATTTAATTGATATTATTATATATTTTTTTGTAGAATGTCCAGGCGACATTTCCCAAGAGAAGGGAGTATGTAGCAGAGTTAATTGAACATAGGTTTTAAACTAAAAGTTCAGATTGTATCATATAAGTATACTTGAATAAAACACAACACTTATCACTATTCTAATTACTAATCAACACAGTTTAAAACTAATTACATCTTTCTTATAGTTTGGCTTGTTGACTGGCTAACTCTTAGGGTGAGCACTTTTCTGCTCTACTCAGCAACAGCCAAACTTTAAAACCCCTATTCAGGGTAGGTACTTTAATATTTCTTACTACTAAATTTCATTAAGTTAGTTTCCTCAGCGTGTACATTACTTATTTACATGTACCTTTACCATCGTCTGCTATTTTTTTCTGTGATATGTATTATATCTGTTTTAATTGTATACTTATGATTGTTTTTAAATAAACGGTAAAACTATTAATTAGAAATTGTTTTTACCGCTACACCCCATTACACTGTTTGCCATCTCTATCTTCGAAGTGCTTTTACACAGCACTAATATTTTGCCGTGCCGTGCCGTACTCGGTCCGGATACCACCTCTTCTTGCGGGACTCGGCCGACTTGAAACTAGCACGGTGCCGAGCCCTCTCAACACAGCCACTTTTTGTGCCGAACCGTACTCGGATAAATTGTGGCTGTCTAAACACGGCTATGGACACTCAGTCGATCATCTCAGAAACATTCAATTTGAATAGCCATTTGACAAGTTTGACATTTTTGAAATTCTTTTTCAGGATTTCCCATGATTTCTTCTAGAAGAATAGTTAAAAGAAAAGGCATTTCTCAACTCTATTCCGTGGTTTTCTTTATTTTATAACAACTCTACGGTTTTTGGTTATAAAAATCCACTGTGCTCTGAAGCATTTTTCCAAACAGAGTTATCTCAGGTTTATGATTAAGTGTAAAACCGGATATTGTTGCAAACAATTGAATTAATCAACTTAACTTATTTATATAAAATAAAAAAAACGATATAAAACAGACCATTTTTTAAAATGGGATTTGATATATGATTTGAAGGTATTGGTGTAATGTAATGTCTTTTTTCATATTATTATATGGTATGTGTATGGGTGTGGTATGTGGGGAATAGGCCCTGTATCCGATAGAAATGGAATGCGACTACAGGGCCCAAGTAGTAATAGTCTTTTCCCGAGAAGAAATCATGGAAAAAAACTGAAAAAGAATTGTAACAGTTTCAAATATGAAATTTTGGAAATGTCTCTCAAATTGAATGTTTCTGGGATGATCGACTGAGTGTCCATATTGAAAACCTATAAAGTCATTAATACCGTATTTTCCGTCTGTGGTCAATTCATCTAGTAACAATTGCAATTATGTATAGGTATCATTTCCCCTTTTAAAGCAATTCCCCATAGAAAAGTATTCGAAAATTTCGTAAAATAAACAGAAGCGTCTCTGTTGTTTTTGTCAATACCTTCAATTTCATATACCCCCTTTTTAGGTCAATTCTCAGAGCGAAACGTATTCGAAAGTCTCGGAGAATTAACAAGGGGAACTGGTTTTTATCTACTACAGAAGATAATTAGATGTGATTATATGATGAGATATGTAATATAAATGATATGGAATCCATGCAGATCTTCATCTCTGGGTAGGACTCCAATAGTATTATAGTATTGTGCGAATAATAAAATGAATCTGTAGGTGTGATCAAAATCGGTATAGAGAAACATTACCTATGAATCAAACATGCAAGGAACTTGACTTTATAGGTCATAACATAGATTAGATTACATTCACTCATCACAGAAACACAATTTGAAAGACAGTTCCTTCCGCCTGGACATCCTGAACTATTAAAATAACTTCATCAGAATCCTATAATCCCTTCATTAGATGGAATAATTAACGAAAAATACAGAGCACATTAACAATCCCTTTATACATACAAAATGACTTCCTTGATAGTTTAACATCCGGTATGTAGCCTCGTTTTATTCACAGAGTTATTAATAGAACTAGAGTGAGATAACTCTTTTTCGAGAACAGACCACAATGGATTTTTTAATTTACAATTACTATTACAATTTCTATTCAAGTTTTAAACATAAAAATGGCTAATAAAAATTATGAGTAGATCCAATCTTTAATATATATGATCCAATTCAAAATTCATTTGACATTTTTGCTTCAAATGCAGAATTAGAAATGACGAATCTCCAACTTTATATACCAGTAATAATTTAACATGTTGATTAAATTTCGGGGAAGGGAGGGTTTGATTCTCCCAAATGTACAGGCCTAGGGTGGAGCAGACACTTTATTTAGAAATTAGGATTAAGGGTCTTGACCAATACTATCAAACCAGCAAGATATTTAATGGTTGGTTTCAAGACCTTACCAGACTCTCGGACGAATAACAATAATATCTGCAGGGTGACGATGAACCAAAATCAAGATCCTATAATCCGTAAAGTTCAAGTAAAATTAAACAACGACAATTATCCTTACTATAGAATTGAAGAAAATTAATACTAGAAAACTTGCAGGTGAAACAGTTATGATATTAAAAAGAAATTAGCTTTAGCATATACATCTAAAGTTTATCCTTCTCATCATATAGCTTACCCCGATCGAAACCTATTGAATATGGTGAAGTCCCTTTTTGAACAAATGTATCCTATGCGAGTTATGCCCCTGCCGCAAAACGTAAACAATCAGTAATTCACGCCCCCCTCAATTTGTATGTCATAGCTGAACTCCTATTCAACATGTCTAGTTGTGTTCCAAATTCAAGCTCCTGCATCATATAGGTCATAAGCCTAAAGTAGCGAGAATGTTAAAAAACACTCAAATTTTTAAAAAATAAGGAATCTCAAATTTGTTAAAAATTATATTGGTATATATCACCGGAAAGAACATGAAGAGCACATTAAGAATCCGAAAAAATATAAGGTAAAATATGAAAGTATCAACTGATAGCCAATGTCAATGGCCTGTGATCAAGGTCACCACAGGTTAAGGTCATCATTACGCGTCTTCAAAAATTTGGAAAATTTCAACCGGAAATTGCAAAAAGCGAAAGTAAAAAATCTGTTCCTAGTGTTTTGTGCGCAATCGATTGCTGTTGCTTTACAATTACGCACATTCAATGAGGCCATTACCCTGAGACCCCATTATGAGTTTTACAAAAGTGTGTCATACAAATATGGCGGCCAAAGAATCACTTCCGGTCGGGATTTTAATTTAAATATTTAATTAGAATTTTATTTGCTACAGATCGGGAAATTTTATTGACCTACATATATTACTACGGAAGTTATTCAGCCGAAATTAAATATCGATATCCCGTTTAAACCGGAAGTGAAGCAAACTATTTCACTGTAACATTTTGTTTACTTTTGTAATCTATATTTGCACCAAAAATTTAATCGAACAAAAAGCAACCTTTTTTTTGGTCAAAAATTGAAAATTTCGGCCATAAAGTTTGCGACAAATTTTCGAATTCTGAAATTTTAACTTCGATAGAACGCCCTGCAACTAGCACGGTTCCCTTAACAGTACTGATGCAAGGCGTGTTAGAACATATAGATGGACAGAAATTTGGATAAGAAAGAAGAAAAGTGGTAATGCGCATACCACAAATTGAATATTTGCATCAAATTCAAAGATAATTATACATTTGCATACCAAGTTGTCAACAGAATTACATGTTGGCAATCACTTTTGTATGAAATTGTACGAAATATAGTACTGAGAGTTTTCAGGTTGATTTTTTTTCAAGTGGGTCATTTCCACATGACATTTCAGGGAGGAAAGTGTGTTTATTTTAAATGTAAAATCATCTACTTTATATTTTCTATTTTAAAGAAAAATTGCATGCAATTGAAAAAAAGAATTATACACAAAAGTTTGGGAGGGCGTTTTGTGAATGTCGTTGAAACTTTGAAATATTACTACGGCCGATAATTGATATTTTGGCCGTCATTTTGATTTTCCAGAAAATGTCAAAATGTAAAAGATAGATAACTGTTTATCCGAGTTTGATGTAAAATGAAACGTTCCTGTTTTAAGGGTGTCATTGAAGTTGATTTCTCACCTTCAAAGCATCCCAACAGAAGCCATAAAAAATGCTTATGCTTATGCAACATGTCTATGTAACGTGTTTCGAAACTCGATTGGTTTAACATTGTGGCATAATATTAGAGCTATCATGCTTTAATTACACAAAAATAATAGCTTCGACGAAAAATAGCCTGGACCGGATGCTTTGTAATTGACCGAGACTACAGTCGCTATTGAGCATTATATGGTTGTGAATCCACCTCCGTTTTGGAGACGGGAAACATTAGTTAAAATAATTCAGTGATTACCAAAATTTCTCGAGTTTTAATTCTTTGCTCGACTTGTATGACTGTCACCCACCCAATATAAAAGCCACACAAGACACGCCCATCAGGCAGTTGATATTCAGACCTCGAATTGTCAACATCGATAATCACGGTGAAATCATTTAACCTTGAACCTAGCCTTGTCTTTCAAACAATAAATGGAAGGCAAAGGTAAGAAAATATAGATTCTTACCTTTCCTTCGAAACTTTGCAAAAACTCAGAATGATATTTTATCTCGGTATGCACGCTGCGCATTCAGCTATCCCCTTCTTGCAATGAATCATTCATTCCTTAGTTTTTTTCCAATGTCATTATATCAATGACATCGAATATTAACAACATGGATAGAAGTATGAAATGTGTCCACGTTTACATTTTCTTCCCAAGATACCCATTCTCATTTATACATTGGATAAGCTGTGACCTCAATATTAGGCCTACAGATTGCAGAATATTGCATTCAACTCAGATAAACGAATGGAATTATCTAATTGACATGCAGAAATGTCACGTGATCTAATTTAATTTCTATAATATTCATGGTACGAAAAGACATTCTGAAACAATCGTAAATAAGTCGGCCATTCTTGCTACGACCGACAATAATCACTTTGCAGTTGGCTGAAAATCGTACTATTTCAAATATTAGGTCAGGTGACAATAGCCTAACTTTCGTCGTCAATGACCACAGACTTCTGTCTACGTCTTTAAGGGAGGTAACTGATAGTCGACGAACTATAATTTGTAACGCGGATGTAACTTTTTCCTAACAATTTAAGAAGATTTAAAATTGAAGATACGAATTAGATTCTACTACGATTTGGATCCTATTTTGAACAAAATACATATCAATTCTTAATAGATAAAATAAAATGTAACACTGACACTTCAGACTTTTAATTGAAGTGTTAAGGAGTGGAAATTATCTTTGTGGGATATCTAGAGTAAAACATAGCATAATATAAAGCTGATGAAGTTCAATAAAATCCTTGTAAACAATGAAGCAAAAAGGTATGGGCTGCAGTAAGATTTTATTCTAAAAGATTACACGACCAAAAGGTTAAATGAGGGAGGGGTAATCCGAACATTGCGTAGAAGGTCTCCAAATAAGGGCAGGGTGCATTGGTGAGTTTATGCGAGTTGAAATTGGATTTTATAATATCATTGTAAACGTTACCTGTAAGTAGGCCAATAAACGCATAGTAACAGTAGCAATATATAAGGTATTTGTAGCAAAATCAAGAATATTCCACATATCTTGAATATATTCTCTGAATCCTTCATACCAAATCTGCTTAATTTCTGCCCATATCATTCCTATAAATAACAAGAAAAAAAATTTATGGACTTCTTTGTGAAGAAGAAAATTCAGACAAATAGGAACTTGAATCTATTACCTCATGTCTAGATTTCTAGTTTGTAGTTGCTCACAAGTTGTAAGTTTTACATATTTATTAATTGATTATCTTATATTGTGTACTATGTTGTCAAGAAATTTTCCTGTTTGTAAGGGATTCATTGCCAATACAATTGACAAACCAGATGGGCCAGGGCGAATGAGATTGATAATTCTGGAACACAAATAATCAAAATTGTGCGCAAATGAATCAGTAATGTATTTATCTAAATCAAATGAAAAAATAGAACCGTGCTATGGTACAGAAGCATTGCGCATCCAATCTGATACATCGATGAAACGTTGCATTTTAAAGTCACAGTGGGATTTCTTACCGAAAAGAAAAGCATGTTAACATTCAATAGAAAAAAATCGTTTAATCCGTTTAACGTTCGGTAGTGGAAAGACGCGTGAATTTGATACCATTCGGTACTAAAATGTGTTAACATTTTAGTAGTAAAAAGTTGATTTTTCAAATAGCTGTAAAGTTAAAAGTACAAATCGCACAACAAAATTGAAGGTAATTTTGGAAAGGTCTCGTCAAGCACAATAATTTTGTTACGGTCAAGGGGTCAACAAAAGTCACATGAAAGAGATATAAGCCTTAAAAGTGTTGAAAATTGCCGTTTTGGGACGTCTGTAAAAGCGGAAGGTTGAAGTATGAATGAACATCCTTGACCTTGCAAAGATCAAGATAATGCATGTCAATATCAAAATTTAATCAATTGTAAAACCCATCCCCTTTTTAAAGTAAAAGGCCCAAACAAATATATCTTTATCGCTTATTGTCCCAAGCAGTGGGTTATTTTTATGCAAAATTTCGAGGGTGATAGATGCAAATATTTAAGGTGAAGGTGAATGTATCCTGGATTTGCCACGCCCACTTCAAAAATTTTGTTTTTCTCTTATAATATGTACACCGTTAAATTATGTTCCATGTTCAAGTGTTAACAATCATTAGATCATGAGATATTCATAGTTATACATTTTTAAGGCAATGGTGACTGTCGGTGGATGATAGTACAAAACTTTCAAATTTTAAAAAGCGCAATTTGATCAAAATATCAAGTGTGATATATCACCAAAAATGAGAGATCATGCATTTTAAGAATGTAAAAGAAATTTTGTCGCATGTTAATTAGGTCACGTGAGAGAGCTGTTCAAAGTAAAAATCTTCAAAATGGGTCTAAAACCGGAAGGTCACTAGATATAAGCCATAGATGTATATAATAACGAGATCGCGCACTTTCTATATGACTAAGTGTATATATTTTATTTCACTATAGATCGATTCAAATGAAAATATTTATTTTACATGCAATTTCTCTGATATTTAATTAGAAAATGTATGGCTTAGGTATCAGATCGCTTGAAATATTATAGGTGAGCCCCTCCTTGACAACATTTCGACCCCATGGGACCAGGGAATGGCTACGGGCCTGGGGAGAGAACCTTGTGTGGAATTGGATCAGTCACTTCAATATTTAGAATTTTTTTAAATATAAGAATCCATGTTGCAACCATTTAAGAAAATTCCTGGCACTCGGGTTGTATTATTGTCCTATTCGCGATATTCAAATGACTATAAAAATGGATGTAAACATCGCACAAGAAGATTATAGTCATCATGTGATAGGTTTCGTCAAAGGTTATGACTTTTGTTCAGGTCACATAGTCACCACAGGTCAAGGTCACGAGACATGAGTCTAAAATTTTTTGAAAAGTGCTGTTTTTGGAAGCCTATAAAACCGGAAGTAACTATCAAAATAAGTATTGACATTATTCATCTATGACTTTTGACCTTAAAAAAAAAAAAAGATCATCAATGTTGAAGGTCAAAATTGAAAATTTACTCAATTGTAAAACCTATTCCTTTTTATACGCCCACATGAAATGGGGGGCATATATTGCCGTCACCCAAGTCCGTCCGTCGGTCCGTCCGTCCGTCCACAATTGCTCGTAAACACTCTACAAGACACAATTCTTGACGAATTTTGACAAAACTTGGTATGAGTGTTTGTTATCAACCAAGGATAAACCCTATTGAAAATTAAAAGAATCGGAAACTATTTAGTATGAGTTATTGCCCTTGTTTTTGAAAAGCGATCTATTTTTAGCTCGTAGACATTCTAGAAGGCACAATTCTTGATGGATTTTGACGAAACTTGGCATGAGTGTTTGTTATCAACCAAGGATAAACCCTATTGAAAATCAGAAAAATCGAAAAATATTAAGTATGAGTTATTGCCCTTGTTTTTGAAAACGCGTTCAATTTTTAGCTTGTTAACACTTTAGAAGGCACAATTCTTGACGGATTTTGACGAAACGTGGCGCGAGTGTTTGTTATCACCCAAGGATAAACCCTCTAAATTCAGAAAAATCAAAAAATGTTTAGTATGAGTTATTGCCCTTGCTCTTGAAACCGCGTTCAATTTTAAGCTCTTAAATACTATAAAGCATGATTCTTGCTGGATTTTGACAAAACTTGATTTTATTATTCAGTCCTGTGCTGAAGATTGAATATTTGCCTAGTGTTTTCACGAGCTAAAAATTGAACACGTTTTCAAGAACAAGGGCAATAACTCATACTCAATATTATTCAGTATCGCCCTAAAGAGTTCAAAAGAAGTGTATGGCAGAAGGTTGGATATTTCATACTGGTGATTGTTACTGTACTGCTAATTATTTTTATTCAAAATCAAAGCTGCCAGTGGGCGTATATTACCTTGCCTGACAAGCTATCTTTTTTTAAAGTAAAAAGCCCAAAGAGATTTATTACAATATTGGCCAAACTAGTGACCTATTTTCCTGCAAAATATTATCGGTGAAAATGCAGACTTTGCAAGTTATGATAAATTACAAATATATAATGTATAAGTTAATCTAACGTGGATGTGCTACGCTCACCCCCAAATTTGTTCTTTTCTACTATGTGTACAATATTAAATGATGTTTACAATTTCAAGCGTCTACAATCATTAAATCAATATATTCGTTGTATACATTAAAGGTTTCAGTTTTTACGGCAAAAACCAAATTACGCACAGTTACTATAGACGTCAGTGTAAAATTTTGAAATTTTAAAAAGCGCCATATTGATCAATATATCAAGTGTGATTTATCATCAGAAAGGAGAAATCGTACACATTAAGGAAATTAAATATATTATGTCGTAAGATAATTAGGTCACGTGACAGAGCTCTTTAAGGATAAAAATTGAGATTTTCAAATGACTCTAGAGCCGGAAGTTAACATCGCTTGACAAAGTTAAATGTATGTTTAGATAGATCTCGTAAGGGACAACAACTTTTGTTCAGGTCACAAGGTCACCAAAGGTCAAGGTCACTAGATATAAGCCTTAACAGTTGTGACAATTACTGAAAACATAAAACTGGAAATTAATAAAAAGCAAAGCCAAAATTCAAAAATCGGCTTCCCATATAAAAATTGGTCGTATCAAGATGGCGTCTGATTCTCTACTTCTGGATCAAATTTATTCAAAAATAATTGTTGCATAAATTTCCAATTTGCAAAGCCAGTATTTGCACATTATTAAATGTGCAAAAAGTAGAAAATCGGCTCTAGAGGTTGTATTTTTGGATCGATTTAGTTTAATATTTGAAATCTACATGTAATATACGATAGCAGTTAAAAAAAAATCGATAATTTGTCGCACACTTTTTCGGTCGAATTTTGCTTTTTGTCCGATTAATATGAAATTTTTGGTGCAAACTAGATCACTAAAATAAACAACGTGCAACAGTCAACTTGTTTTTCTTTACTTCCGGTTTTAACAGTAAATCGATTTTAACTTCGGGTTGAATAACTTCCGGTGATATTAATAAATTTTGCAGATCAGTAGCCAAAGTTGTGACAAAAAAAAACGAAAAATAACTAGAACTGTTCTAATAACAGTACTGATGCAGGGCGTGTTACGACATTCAGGTACATACGAAGATGGTCTATTGCAATTACATTAATGTAAATACTTTCTGCATCTATAAATGCAAATATCCAAAAGTGCCTGGAGTTTAAAGTATTTTGAAAAGGAATAAAAGAATGTTTGACCAAGTTTGGTGAAACCAGGATAAGAAATAAGGAATTTGGTAATGCGCATGCGCACAACACAAATTCGATATTTCCATCAAATTTATAATTGAATTATACACATACCTAGCAAGTTTGATTACACTTGGATAAGAAATAAAAAAAAGTTGGTAATGCGCATGCGCACAAAAAATTCAATATTTCCATCAAATTTAGAATTGGATTATACACATATATACCAAGTTTGGTGAAATTCGGATAAGAAATAAGAAAGTTGGTAAAGCGCATGCGCACAACAAAAATTCAATATTTCAATCAAGTTTAGAATTGGATTATACACCTACATACCAAGTTTGGTGAAATTCGGATAATAAGAAAGTTGGTAATGCGCATGCGCACATTACAAAATCGATACTTCCATCAAATTTAGAAATGGATTATATACATACCTAGCAAGTTAGATTAAATTTGGATAAGAAATAAGAAGGTTGGTAATGCGCATGCACACAATAAAAATTCAATATTTCCATCAAATTTAGAATTGGATTATACACATACATACCAAGTTTGGTGAAATTCGGATAAGAAATAAGAAAGTTGGTATTGCGCATGCGCACATTACAAATTAGATACTTCCATCAAATGTAGAAATGGATTATACACATACCTAGCAAGTTGGATTAAATTTGGGTAGAAATAAGAAGGTTGGTAATGTGCATGCGCACAATAAAAATTCAATATTTCCATCAAATTTAGAATTGGATTATCCACATACATACCAAGTTTGGTGAAATTCGGATAAGAAATAAGAAAGTAGGTAATGCGCATGCGCACAACAAAAATTCAATATTTTCATCAAATTTAGAATTGGATTACACCTACATACGAAGTTTGGTGAAATTCGGATAAGAAATAAGAAAGTTGGTAATGCGCAAGCGCACAACAAAAATTCAATATTTCCATCAAATTTAGAATTGGATTATACACATACATACCAAGATTGGTGTAATTCGAATAGGAAATAAGAGAGTTGGTAATGTGCATGCGCACATTACAAATTAGATACTTCCATCAAAGTTAGAAATGGATTATACACATACCTATCAAGTAAGATTAAATTTGGATAAGAAATAAGAAGGTTGGTAATGCGCATGCGCACAATAAAAATTCAATATTTCCATCAAATTTAAAATTAGATTATACACTTACATACCAAGTTTGATGAAATTCGGATAAGAGATAAGAAAGTTAGTAATGCGCATGCGCACTACGCAAATTCGATATATCCATCAAATTTACAATTGGATTATTCACTTACCAAGTTTGGTGAAATTTGGATGAAAAATAAGAAAGTTGGGAGATTAAGTGGGGGTATCCCTTTAACTTACAGTATAACACGGTTCATTCCATCCTAGAGCTTATTTACATACCTTAACTGGACACAAAACATATTAAAGAAATATAAAAGGGAGGGTGTCTTTAAAACTACTTAAACTTTGATTTATATTGACAGCAAGATTAGCCGATTAACTAATAATAATCCCATGTTAAGTAAATGGGGTTTTGAATTTGCATGTAAGGAATGCATGTTTTATATCACTGGAAAGCTCAGAATCTCTACATTGCAAAATCGAAAGAATTATCGCCATATCTCCATTAGGGACCGAGATATAGTACTGCAAAGGCTCAAAATGGTCCATTTTTAGACCCCTGTAAAATCGGAAAAATTTGTCTGACCCCAAAGGTCAAAAGGTCATCAGATAGACAAGGTCACAAATTATCATCACAGTAAATATGAAAGTCATCAAAGGTCAAGGTCCTGAGATATACGCCTTCAAACGTTGAAAAAAAAACATTCGGTCGTACATAAAAGACAAAACTAAAAATAATGCTGCCTAAGGATTGTAGAAAGACATTAAACCTATCGTTTGACACAAAAGTTACGAAAATCGGATGAAAAATGGCCTCTGAATAGCAATATTTGCAAAATGAAAAATGGCGGCCAACATGTTAATTCCGGTACGAATCATTTTAGTTTTATAAGTTTGTATTAAGACTGGTAATATAATGCACATGTTATTTTTAACATTATTCAATCCCACCGGAAATGATACCACCGGAAGTACTAACATCGAAACCGGAAGTGATAAAAAAAATTTGAATGTGTACTTTTATGTCTCTATGCTGGTGGTCTACACCACGTAAGTTTCAAGTCAATCCGTGCGATAACAACCGAAATAGTATTTTTCAATTTAATTCGGCAAAAAGTCTGCAACGAATTTTCGAAAATCAAAAATTTTCAACTGCTATCATTCGTCCTTTGTTACAAGAAATACAATGCAGAAAACTCGAAAATCGGGTGATAAATAGGCCTTCTAGAGTCCATTTTCCGTTTGTTGCATAATGTTGCTCAGAAAATTTTCGTTTTACATTTAAACTGTGATTAGCCACGAGCTACAAAACGTCATGAAGTCCGTTTTTCCGTACCTGTTGCCGTTGCCGAGAAAACCGGTCTGCCGTAGACGAAAAAAAATAATCAATACCAAAACAAAGCAGGGCGTTCGCTTGCAAAAAAAAAACAAATCTGCCCCTTGGCTATTAGTTGATACTTTCATATTTGACCTCCTACATTTTGGATGTCCAAAAATAGTCAAATTCGCATTTGGACTGCTCTAGCATGTGACCTAAATATCCTAGGGTTTTTTTTCAGATCCCTCTCATGATCTTTCCAGCGATATATAACAAACGTTTCTTTTATAGAAAAATTGAAATTCGTATTTTTTTTTAAATATAAGTGGTTTTTACAATATTTTTGTCTCTTTGAGCTTAGTGAATGTATATCTTATGACCTATTTGATGTAGAAACTTGAAATGTGGAACACAACTAGACATTTTGAATATGAATTAAAATATGACAAAAAGGGACTTTGCACACAATAACCTCATTCATTTGGCAAATTGCTGTTAAAAGCTCAGTTGTTTCAGCTTTATAGTTAAAAAAGGAACGGGTTTTAGAATTTCAATATTTACAATTTTTGACAATGACGTTTGTTGACCTTAACATTGGTCATTGACCTTGGTTATCTGTTTATACTTTCATATTTGATGTCCGACGAAGCTTCCGGTTTTGTAACCGTATGCATTTTGAAAATTTGATGAGTGATATCTTTGAACTTTGAACTTTGTTGACCTTCAACTTTACAAGGTCATTGACTTTCGCTATTCGCCGAGACTTTCATATCTAATGTCTGACGTCTACTTCCGGTTTCTCAACCTTCCAAAGAGAGAAAATGTCGTAACTTTAGACTGTTCTGGCACGTGACCTAATTGACCTAGAAGGTTGATTTTTTCAGTCTCTTGCAAATTGCCACATTAGCAAAGTCCCACTCTGTGCCACGTTTGGCTCCAGTTTATTTCTAAAATCGGAAACCCTCTTCCACAGGTTTCCTGATGCTATTATAAAGCCTATATTGTTGCATAGTGCACAACTCTGCGGCTTTCAATACAGACCCGATACGGAACGGGTCCAAACGAATTTCTGTAAATATGTGCCAGGCATACACAAATCATCTATCTAGTGCTGGTAATGTTGGTGAGTGTGGTCGATTCAGCTTAAGTATTTGTTATATGTTATCATGTGTGAAATAATGGTGTAGCTTAATAGTTAATATGTCAATTGAACGTTATCCAAAACAGGTGTACTTGATGTTAAAAAGTTCAGATCAAAATCTAAGTCGGACCACTTGGGTAACCCATCTAAGAATTTTGTTATTTTCCCTTGGCTTCGCTTCTATATAGGGGAAACAAAGAGACCCCTTGATGTTCGACTCAAAGACCATCAAGACAAGCGCGGCAATGAAGGAACATCTGCTGTGGCTGAACATCTTGCTATGGGAAGGAAAACAGGACATAAAGCCAACTTTGACAATACCAACATACTGACAATCAATAAGCACATAGATAAAACCAGGAGTCTTCATGAAGCTATCCACATCAGAAGATATCAGCCTGACCTTAACAGAGATGAAGGTGTTCGTTTATCGCATGCATATGATAAACTTATCAACTTGTAATTATTCATATTCATAAATGTATTTAATAAACAATTTCCAACTTTAAGCATAGTTAGTTATATGAACAATGTAGTTTCTATTAATAAAAGACTCCAATACTAGCAATAGTTGTTTATTTAATCTTCAATTAATCTTTTTTAATTCATTTACTTTATTTCAATTATTTTACTTAATCAGCCTGTATGTTATTTTAAGAATTATATACCTCTTATTGTACCTGTTAAAATTTAATGTAATGTATCAATAAACCATTTATCTCTTGTGTGTTCTTAATAATAAGCATTAATGTATATATAGTTTGCCCATCACTTCTTCTCATTATGTGCCTGAGGACGATGGGGGAAACACGTCGAAACGTTGCATAAAACTTTAACCAGTGATTGTTGTTCCATAAAGCTGTGTCTACATATCGTACTCACAATTGCTAAATGCCATTCAAACACTTAAGTAATTTTCTCTCGGCAAAATACACCAGAGACTACTATGATGCAAACCTTTTACACAATATATGTATCTCAACAGAGATCGTTATTATTATCAGTCGCCAAATAGAGACAGCTCTATTAAGAAACTCTTGATCAGAATTAAATATCGTTGTTTGTTCGCCCCCTCCCCCATCTTGTTATTAATTATCAATTTATGGTTGCACTAGTTATATACATATTTAGAATATTATATATTGTATTAATGTATTATAGGTCTATGACCTTGTGTCACTGAATAAAGTTATTATTATTATTATGTATCGGTTGTATTACCAAAATGAGTTCTTATCATCACTATATACACGATATATTGGGTATTTGAAAGCCTGTGTCTGGGGTGACTCATAGTCCTCGACAGATATTCTCTATGTTTGTGGGTCACATTATCAATAAATGAAACAGTTCCGATCATCAAATTTGACTTGGGTATGATTCTGAAGTGCGAGATGTATGATATTTAGTACAAAATGTACGAAACTTCCAAATTGTGCGAAACGAAAGAAAGAAGAAAGAAAAAGGGAGGAAAGAAAAGAAAGAAACATCTATATTTTACAAGCTTGGGTCCACTTGGGTCCACAGTTAAGGCTCCTTTCCATCAGCTGGTCCTCGGCAAACCCTCTTGGCATTGATCCGTGAAGATTTCTTATTCAAGGTCATACGCCAATCGGGAATTGAACCCACAGCCGCAATTTGTTCGACGTAACCAAGCAATTGACGTCATGTTAAGAACCAACGCTTTAACCGATTATAATATAATAAGAAATATCAAAATATTATTTTCACGTAACTACATTATATTTAGTTTGTACGGTGGCTCACATACGACATATTTCACTTTTATTTTGAATTAAAAACTAAAATTAGGTGATATTTTTGTAATTTTGAATAAAAAACTTTAATTTTCACCTAGGGGATTATTAGGTGATAATTCTTGTTCTTTTGCATTAAAAATTTTTATCACTTAATTTTCACCTAGGTGAAAATAATTATCAACTAGGTAAAAATTGAAGATAGCTTGCCAAGCAAGGTAAAATACGCCCACTGGCAGCTTTGATTTAGAATAAAAGCATTTGACAGTACAGTAACAATCTCCAGAATGAAATATTTAACCTTCAGTCATACACTTCTTTTAAACTTTTTGGGGCGATACTGAATAATAACCAAGTTTTGTCAAAATCCGTCAAGAATTGTGCCTTCTAGTGTCTACAAGCTAAAAGAACAAGGTCAAGGTCAAATACTAAATATATTTCGATTTTTTCTGATTTTCAATAGGGTTCACCCTTAAGTATACCACATGTATACACAAAAAATCTCGAAGAAAGCACATCAGAATCCTCAGCAACATGATGATGGAGTCCAATATCAACTGCGCAACAATCTTACCCCCCTACGAAGACAAATTCGAACCAGTTGATAATCTTTATTGGTTTCCAGAAACAGCAAACAACATTTATTTGTTTTGGATACACCAGCTTCAAGCTTCGAGTAAGTCTTTAAACTAATTACTGGGGATAAAAATACTGAGAGGCCACCTCTAGGCCAAACTGTAGTTAACTTGAGCCGCAAAATTCTCACACCCCTTCAGCATTCAATCTTAGACCGTGGACTTAAGTTTATTCCCACACCGAAGATAGCCAACTTAAATTATCTCCGACCATCCATTGAACGAACTCAAGGAAATCTTAGCTGCACATATTTTTTTCCCCACACCGAGCTAGAACAATGTTTATTCCTAAATCCACGAGAACCCCCTCTCAGACATCATCCATCCTGAAATATTGAAAGCATTTGAGAGTATAAATAGCCAACAAATAAATGCTGTTTCTGGAGACCAATGAAGATTATCAACTGGTTCGAATTCTTCTTCGTAGGGTGGTAAGATTGTTGCGCTGTTGATACTGGACTCCATCATCATTTTGTTGAGAGTGCTGAGGTTCTGTTGTGCTTTCCTCGAGATTTTATTTGAAATGGGTATACATGTGAAGAGGATCTTGGAGTTTGGGAAGGTTTTGTTGGCTGTGCTTGGTTAAAGGAGGTCTTTGGTGGCTGATCACGGTTGTTGAGGCCTACATGAAGAATAATGGTAGTAGGTTTGGGATCATGGTCGTATGATTCCAGGATTGACTGTATGTGATGGATTTGGGCACCGGGGTAAGAATGTATTTCAGTGTCTGAACTGGTTTTGGTAATTCGATTCAGGTTAGATGATCAAATTATTAAGGCAGATTTCTTTAGAGCAGGTAGATTCCATAATGATTTGTCCTTTGTTTGGTGATAATACGGTTTGGTAGCGGATAAAATGGTCGTCGACAGTGTGATTGGTACTGGTTTGGTAGTTGTTAGAATTGTAGCATTGGGAACGGACTGGGATCTGGTTCAAGGTGGGAAGGTCTGGATACACGTCTCGACTTGGATGGGGACTGAGGGGTGGTTTGCTGGTCCAAAAACGCACAGAAGGAAGAAAGGTTGGCGGATCCTGGATCACGTGGTGAAGATTCAGATGGTGTGGAAGGGGAAGATGAGTCTGAAAGTGAAAAGAGAAAGGGAGTGCCCTCTCTACGAGAGCGTTTACCTATGTCTGCTGGACTAGGAGTAGGTGAACTTCGGGCTCGTTTAGGGGTTTGGTTCGGCAGTGTGGTGGCTCTAGATGGTGCAGGTGTAGTGTGGATTTCAGTTGGTAAACGCTGGTTGGCCTTGCTGTTGAAGGGTAAGGATTGCCAAATGATGGAGGCACTGCAAAACTTGGAAGAACACCTTAACAAAGGGTTCTTCCTCCTTATGAGTGGGGACTGGTTGGCGTCGGTGGGTTGGTAGTCGTTTCTGTTGTTGGTCAGGTCGATGGTTACCTCTTGATTGGTAGGTGTTGTAGGTAGCTCGGCGATGGGGTGGGATATAGCTGGATGGGTTGGTTGGTGGTCGGCGATTGGTAGGTGGTAGAGGTCGATGGAAGACAGGGCCGTTGTAGGGTACGTGATGTTGGTTTGGTTGACGATTAGTGTTTCTATGTCTGGCTTCTTGCCAGTGGTTGTTGTAGTTGGGGAGCATAATGAAAATAACTTGAGAAACTAATGATTTATAAAGGGATGGTATGCTTTTTGAAATTTATGATTTTGGTATGGAGAGTGAAATGCGACAAACTATGCGCTAACATGTCAATATGTGTGCTCATAACTTTGTCTGAAAGTTTCAATTTAAAATATCCCAGCGTTCAGTCACAAACAGCTTAAACTTTGAAAAGCCGTTAAATCTGAACCCAATACCCTGCAATGTTATGTACTTGATCTACTTAATCTACTGATTTTTTTTTGACCAACTAATAAATAAATACTAATAACACAAACCAGGCAAATCTAAGCTATTTTCCCATATTCAAATTAAAGCGAACCCTCCCTTTAATATACACCAATGAAATGTTGTTTTTTTGTGACAATTAAAACTAATGGATCTGTACTCATTTCTCATTTTAATTTATAAAAATGATCACATATTCCAATCCCCCTTTCCCGATTTCCTGGAAATGACAGCCTTATTGCAGAATTTTGTCAAAACATTTTGCCAATTATATATCATTTACTTTTAAAATCATTTATCGTAGCTTTAAAAATATATTGATGTCGAATACTCAAAGACAATCGGTAATTAAACTCATACCTAAAGGAGATAAGGATCGAACTCTTCTAACAAATTGACGACCAATTTGTGTAATAAATGTAGATGTAAAAGAGTAAAATCCTTCCAAAACGAAATTATAAGAATAATTAGTGACACTATAGAATTAGCAAAACAAAAGAAAATCACTGTTTCTTTTACTCGCAATTTGATTTTTGCCAAGCATTCGATAGCGTTGAGCATGAATTTCTGTTCCAGACTTTATCGAAATTTGTTTTTAGCAAAAACTTTATTCGCTTTATCAAAACACTTTACTCTGATATCTCCTGCACAGTAACGAACAACGGCTTTACAACTAAATATTTTAACATACAAATAGGTGACCCTATGTCGTCTAACTTATCGAAATGTCAATTCTTTTTTTTTGTGGGACTTTTAGCAAAGTCCCAGTTTGTTATCGAAATCTCAATTGCAGGGCGTTCGTAAGCGAAGTGTTTTCGAATTGATTTTTTTTTTTTTTTTCGTCTACGGCAGGCCGGTTTTCTCGGCAACGGCAATAGGTACGGGAAAACGGACTTCATGGCGTTTTGTAACTCGTGGCTAATCACAGTTTAAATGTAAAACGCAACATTACGCAACGTTGCAACGAACGGAAAATGGACTCTAGAGGGCATGTTTATCAACCGATTTTGATCGGATTTTCTGCATCGTATTTCTTGTAACAAAGGACAAATGATAGCAGTTAAAAATTTTTGATTTTCGAAAATTCGTTGCATACTTTTTTTGCCGAAATTAATCGAAAAATACTATTTCGGTTGTTATTGGACGGATTGACTTGAAACTTACGTGATGTAGACCGCCAGCATAGAGACGTAAAAGTACACATTCAAATTTTTTTGATCACTTCCGGTTTCGATGTTAGTACTTCCGGTGGAATTGAGTTATGTCAAAAATAACATATGCATTATGTTACCAGCCTTAATACAAACTTATTAAACTAAAAAAATCCGCACCGGAAGTAACATGTTGGCCGCCATTTTGGATACGTTTAATGTCTGTCTACAATCCTTAGGCAGCATAATTTTGATTTTCGGTTTTGCCTTTTTTGTACGACCGAATTGTTTTTTTCAAAGTTTGAAGGCGTATATCTCATGACCTTGACCATTGATGACCTTCATATTTACTGTGATGATAATTTGTGACCTTGTCTATCTGATGACCTTTTGACCTTTGGGGTCGGACACCTATTCCCGATTTTAAAGGGGTCTAAATATGGACCATTTTGAGCCTTTAAAGAGCTACATCTCGGTCCCTATAGAGATATGGCGATAATTCTTTCGATTTTGTAATGTACAGATTCTGAGCTTTCCATAGATATAAAACATGCATGCCTTACATGCAAATTCAAAACCCCATTCACTTAACATGGGACTATTATTAGATAAATCGGCTAATTAGATTAACCTGCCGGTCAACCCCAATATAAATCAAAGTTTGAGTAGTTTTAAAGACACTCTCCCTTTTATAGTTCTTTAAAATGTTTTGTGTCCAGTTAAGGTATATAAATAAGCTCTAGGATGGATTGATCCGTGTTATACTGTAAGTGAAGCTTACGGAAGCACATTAAAGGAATACCCCCACTTAATTTCCCAACTTTCTCATTTCTTATCCGATTTTCATCAAACTTGGTATGGATGTGTTTAATCAAATTCTAAATTTGATGGAATTATCGAATTTGCGTAGTGCGCATGCGCATTGCCAACTTTCTTATTAATTATCCGATTTTTTATCAAACTTGGAATGTATGTGTATAATCAAATACTAAATTTGATAGAAATATTGAATTTTTGTTGTGCGCATGCGCATTACCAACTTTCTTATTTCTTATCCGAATTTCACCAAACTTGGTATGTATGTGTATAATCCAATTCTAAATTTAATGGAAATATTGAATTTGCGATGTGCGCATGCGCATTACCAACTTCCTTATTTCTTATCCGATTTTCACCAAACTTGGTATGTGTGTGTATAATTCAATTATAAATTCGATGGAAATATTGAATTTTTGTTGTGCGCATGCGCATTATCAACTTTCTTATTTCTTATCCGAATTTAATCAAACTTGGTATGTATGTGTTTAATCCAATTATAACTTCGATGGAAATATTGAATTTTTGTTGTGCGCATGCGCATTATCAACTTTCTTATTTCTTATCCGAATTTAATCAAACTTGGTATGTATGTGTTTAATCCAATTATAACTTCGATGGAAATATCGAATTTTTTTTTGTGCGCATGCGCATTGCCAAATTTCTTAATTCTTTCCGGATTTCATCAAACTTGGTCTTTATTAATTGACAAACATTCTTTCATTCCTAGTCAATATACTTTAAACTCCAAGCACCTTTGGACATTTGCATTTAGAGATGCAGAAAAGTATTACGATCAATGTAATTGCAATAGACCATCTTCGTATGTACCTGAATGTCGTGACACGCCCTGCATCAGTACTGTTATTAGAACAGTTCTAGTTCTTTTTTTCCTTTTTTTTTTTTTTTTTTTTCGATTTTTACACACCTTCCTGTGCTTAGACTGCATTAGTTGCAACAACCTTTCAACTATCATAGACCTTCTATATAGGCGACGATGTGCATAAGTATAAATTGAAAGATTTTTGCAAAACCGACAGTTCAACATGTGTAAAAAGTCGAAAATCGGCTCTAGAAGGCGTATTTTTGCATCGATTTTCTTCGGGTTTTCATTTTTACTATCTTCCTGTAATTTCTGACCTGATAGCACTTGAAAAATTACGAAATTCGAAAATTTGTCGCTCACTTTTTTCTATCAAATTTTTCAATTTTTTTGCAACTTTTTTGCTTTTGCATCGATTGATCTGAAACTTTAAATGCAAAGAGACTTTACTAATGTAAATAATATGGTACAGTCAAATTTTGTACATCATTTCCACTTTTGAACAGGAAAGCGACTGAATTTCAAATCTACTTCCGGTTGAATAACTTCCGGTGTCATTTATGTAGGTCAACAAAATTTAGCTGATTTTTACCAAATGAAATTCTATGACCGATTTTAAAATAAAATCCAGACCGGAAGTGATACTTTGGCCGCCATATTGAAAAAAACACACTTTTGTAAATCGAAAAATGGGGTCTCTATGAAGAAATGGGCGTGTATAATTTTGATGTGTATGTAATCTACAATCGATTACAAACAAAAACTAGGAAGCCGATTTTTGAATTTCGCTTTTCCTTTTTTGCAACTTCCGGTTGAAGTTTTTGCAAGTTCTATCTCGTGACCTTGACCTTTGATTACGTTGACCTTTATAGGGTCAAAGGTCATTGTCCTTGGCTATCATTTGATACTTTGACCTTTGACCCCCGACATGTACTTCCGGTTTTATAGCTATCCGTAAAAAGCCAAATTCGCAACTTTGGACTGCTCTAGCACGTGACCGAATTAACCTAGAAGGTTAATTTTTTCGGTTTCCTAATGTGCTTCTCATGCACTTTAATTAGATATAGAACAATTGCTTTCTTAAAGCAAAATTGAAATTCGTGATTTTTTCAAATTTGAGTTTTGTTTTACCTTATTTGTTGATCTTGGTGTATGTATATCTTATGACCTATTTTATGGAGATTCTTGATACTTGGAATACAACTAGAAACTTTGAATATGAATTCACCTATGGCAAAAAATTTGGGGTGGGTGTGGCACATCTGGGTTGAATTACTAATTGTTTACATTTTGGGGCTGGGGCATAACTCGCATAGGATACGTTTGTTAAAAGGGACTTTGAACACAATTACCTCATCCTTTTGGCCAGTTTGTGTTAACAGCTCAGTTGTTTCAGCTTTCCAAAAAAGTTCCAAAAAAGGAACGGGTTTTAACATTTGGATATATTCATTTTTCGATTTTGACCTTTGTTGACATTTGTTGACCTATATCTTATGACTTGAATAATGTAGAAGCTTGAAATTTGAAACACAACATTATATTTGGAATATCAATTACCCTATGCAAAAAAAATTAAGGTGGGCGTGGCACATCCGGGTTATATTACTCATTATTGATATTTTTGGCCAGGAGCATAACTCGCAAAGTATACGTTTGTTCGAAATGGAACTTTGCATACAATTATCTCATGAATTGACCCACTTTGTCTTAGAAGTTCGGTTGTTTCCGCTTCATAGTTCAAAAAAAGGAACAGGTTTTGGAAATTCAAAATTTTCAATTTTTGATCTTGACCTTTGTTGACCTTGACCTTTGTAGGATCAAACGTCATTGGCATTGGCTATCTATTTATACTTTTATATTTGCTGCCTTATGTCAACTTCCGGTTTTATAGTCGTGTGCAATTAGAAATTTTGATGACGGATATCTCTTGATCTTGCCCTTTTTAGACCTTCTCCTTTACAAGATCAAAGGTCATTGACCTTGGCTATCTGCTGATACTTTCATTTGTGAGGTCTGACGTCTACTTCCGGTATTAGAATCTTCTAAAAAATAAAAAATTATCAACTTTAGACTTGTTCTTTCGCTTGACCTAATTATCGTCGAAGGTTGATTTTTTCGGGGTCTTTTGCAATTTGCTACATTTGCAAAGTCCCACTCTGTGCCACGTGTGGCTCTAGTTTTTTTTTTCTCGAAATTTACACACTTTCCTGGGCTTAGACTACAGTAGTTGCAGCAACCATTCAACTATCATAGACCTTCTATATAGGCGACGAAGTATAAATTGGAAGATTTTTGCAAAACCGGAAGTGCCACATTTCAACATGTGTAAAAAGTCGAAAATCGGCTCTAGAAGGCGTATTTTTGCGTCGATTTTCTGCGGACTTTCATTTTTAGAATGTGTTTGTAATTTCTGATCTGATAGCACTTGCAGAATTACGAAATTCGAAAAATTGTCGCTGACTTTTTTCGATCAAATTTTGCAATTTTTTTGTTTTTGCATCGATTGATCTGAAATTTAATATGCAAAGGGGTATCACTAAAGTCAATAATATGTAGTTGTGAAATATTTACCTTTACTTCCGGTTTTAAACGGGGAATCAATTGAAAGTACAATCCACTTCCGGTCGAATAACTTCCGGTGTAATTGAAACGAAATTTATGCTGTTCGTAAGTAAATGCTATTACAAAAAAACGAAAAAAAAAAATCCAGACCGGAAGTGATACTTTGGTCGCTATATTGAAAAAAAAACCACTTTTTTAAATCGAAAAATGGGGCCTCAATGAAGAAATGGGCGTGTATAATTTTGATGTGTATGTAATCTACAATCGATTGCCAACAAAAACTAGGAAGCCGATTTTTGAATTTCGCTTTTCATTTTTTGCAACTTCCGGTTGAAGTTTTTGCAAGTTCTATCTCGTGACCTTGACCTTTGATGACCTTGACCTTTATAGGGTTAAAGTTCATTGACCTTGACTATCAGTTGACCTTTAATGGGTCAAAGGTCATTGACCTTGTGTATTAGTTTATGCTTTCATATTTGACCTCTGACGTCTACTTCCGCTTTTATAGCTGTCCAAAAACATCCAAATTCGCAAAGTTGGACTGCTCTAGCTCGTGACCTAATTAACTTTGAGGGTAAATTTTTGTGGATTCTGAATGTGCTCATCGTGCTCTTTCCAGTGATATATAATGCAAAATCGAAGTTTCTGAATTTTTTGAATTTTGTTTTCTATGTATATCTTGTGACCTATTTGCTTTTAAAGCTTGGAATTTGGAACACAACGAGACATATAAAATATGAATTGACGTATGACAAAAAACTTGAGGTGGGCGTGGCACATTAGGCTTAAATTACTTATTATTTACATTTTTATCAGGGGTATAACTTGTATAACATACATTTGTTCAAAACAAGACCTTGCACACAATTACCTCACTCCTTTGGCCATTATGTGTAAAAAAGGTCAGTTGTTTCCGCTTCGTAGTTCAAAAAAAGGAACAGGGTTTAAATTTTGCATATTTTCATCTTTTGACCTTTACCATTGATGACCTTGACCTTTGTAGGATCGAAGGTCATTGACCTTGGCTAAAGATTTATTCCTTCATATTTGATTTCATCGTCAACTTCCGGTTTTATAATGTTTGTATTTTCAAAGTTTGATGACTCATATCTAGTGACTTTGACCTTAAATGACCTTCCCCCTAACATGGTCAAAGGTCATTGACCTTGGAAATCTAATCATACTTTCATATTTTATGTCTGGTTTCAACTTTCGCTTTAACAACCTTCCCAAAATGCGAAATTTTCAAAATTTTTAACTGCTTTAGCAAGTGACCTAATTGGCCAAGAACGTTGATTTTTTCAGATTCTCTAGCAAATTGACACAAGAGCAAAGTCCCACTCAGCACCACGAGTGGTTCTAGTTTAATTTTGTTATTGAAATTTTGCTGGAGGCTATAAAAACGATACAAAATTTCAGGAATCACTTTTGGGGAATCTTTAATAAAAATTATTGCCGATGACATAACTGCTTTATTGAAAGATTATAAATATGCACGTCACCTTTTGGAAGTTTTAAAACTGTTTTGCCTTATATCCGGACTATCTATTAATATGAACAAAACTGAAGCTTACAACCTTAACACACATTTAAATGATTTCAATAAACTTAAAGATACAAACATACTCATATGTAAGAACTCAATTAAAATACTTGGAATTCACTTTTCTTTAAATCAAACTGTTACTTCAAATCTAAATTTCAACAACATAGTTTTTGAAATTAAAAAAATTATAGAGACATGGAAAAAAAGATTTCTGACTGAGATAGGGAAGATTCAAATAATCAAAACTTTTATGGTTTCCGAAGTCTTATTCTGTGCTTCTTGAATAGTAATACCAGACGATTTAATAAATAAAATAAACAGTATGTTATATAATTTCATTTGGAATGGCCCGGACAAAATTAAGCGTAATCTAATAACAAGACACCTATGAAAATGGTGGGCTTGAAATGGTTGACCTTCAACTAATGCTAAAATGTCCGTGTATCTTTTGGATTCAAACCAAACCTGTCTTGTTCCTTATCAATATATACTAAAACAATACGAAACTCATAATCTTACCTGCATATAATTATCCCCAAAATATTAAAATATCAGTAGATTTTTACTCCAGATTATATAAAAAATGGTATGATATATTCAAAACATATTGATGTAAATATAAATCAACAAAAACAAATGATTTGGAATAACAAAAATATAATAGTCAATAACGAAATTCTATTTGATCGATATTTATTAAACCGAGGTATAACTTACATAAAAGATACCTACGATTCAACAATTAACCTAAACATACTTGCGCAAATGAAAATAAAAAAAGTCAAGAAAGGTTTTTCTTCAATTCCTAATGAAAATTATTACAATACTTTAAATGAAAATGAAGCTATATTAAGCAGCGTAGAAAATCTTTTAATAAAATATATCAATCTAACCTTGATTCTATCAAATCCCAAACTATCTATCAAAAAACTCTCATATCACAAATATATAAACAAATGGGAAGATGGCTTTTACATTCATTTCAGTAAAAACAGCTTTTCAAAAATATTAATTTAACTTGCATTAATACAAAACAAAGAATTTTCCAATTCAAATATATTCACAGAATAATTTTTACCAATGCTAAACTTGTCAAAAGGAATCGCAGAATCCAGTTTATGTCATGTCATTTTTGTAACAGTGCTATAGAAACAACGAATCATCTTTTTACTTTTTGTCCTGAAACCCAAATACATGGGAATGAAATCAACAAAATGTTTATATTCAATAACTTCAATATACCACTATTTTCAAAAATATAGCATTTAGGAATTTTACCCAAAGAACAGGGACAATCAATAGAATCATTTACCTTTTTAAATCACTTAATTTTTATTAACCAAATTCTTTATCTTTAAAACAAAAAATTTGAGATACAATATACATATAAGTAAATTCAGATCTAAATATACCACTCTTTTCAAAAATATAGCATTTAAGAATTTTACACGAAGAACAGAGACAATCAATAGAATCATTTACCTTTTTAAATCACTTAATTTTATTAACCAAATTCTTTATCTTTAAAACAAAAAATTTGAGATACAATATACATATAAGTAAATTCAGATCTTTTTTTTTAAGGAGACAGCCGAAATCGAAACAAATATTGATAGAAATTTACAAAACAAATGGGTCTTTTTTCAAAATTATTACTTCTCTGTTTTTTATGCCTATTTATTTATGCAAATACTACTTCCTTTGTAAGGATATATTGTGTAATTTTTTCTCTTTTATTATTATTATTAATGTACAATACTGTACAAATGCCTACCAAATAATGCAAGAACTGTAAATATAATGTGTATGTGCGTATGTAAGTAAATACGTAATTTATGTAAAAATAAATTAATATTTGCATATATTCATAAAGACATATCATTATTGAAAAAAAAATACACTTAGTGAAAAATTAAAGTTTTTAATTCAAAATAAAAAGTGAAATATGTCGTATGTTAGCTTGTACGAAAAATCTCAGAAATTGCCATGTATTTGTTTGTTGTGTTACGAATCGTTTTGGACTCTTGACCGCCTTTCAGTAAACTATTGAACATAGACATTCTATATTCGAGCAAAGTGCAATCCATTTACAAACAAAACTCAAAGAAGATGAAATTGTGCGAGAATACTCAGAATGGATTTAGAACATCATGTCATGTTTTAGAGAATATAAAGTTAAAATCCTAAAGAGGTAGTGAAGTGAAGTAGTGCGGGCTATTATTTTAAGTAATTTCAGATCAGAAAAGAAATTCCAGACCGCTCATTCCAATTTTCAAAACTCTGAAGTATTACATATACATACAACTATTAGTATTAGTTGTACTTACCAGCAACATAAGCTAGAATCATCCATTCCACAACAGTTGCACTTTCACCCCTCAATTCAACTTTTGTACCATCACTGTAACGTCGAGCAGTGTTATCTGGTATAAACTCAACACGCTGTGACACCAATATCAATAAAACTTAAAAGAAAATTTTATAACAATAAAATAACATTTAAATGGGTTTTCGTAAATTAATCCACTTTACCGTATGGTTCGAATGAAATTATAACATGTAATCGCGATTTAGTCATAATGTTTCTTCCGACTTTTCGTGTATTTTCGCCCATTCTCTTCGAAACGGGTTTGATTTTGTCCAAGGAAACATTGGTAGATCCTTTTTGTACATGCTTACGTCATCCTTACAATAAAAAACAAGCGTGTTGTCCGTAACAAGACAAAATATAAGAATGCGATTAAAACTACACCTACAACAGGTCATCTCCTGAAAACTCAACCGTCGCTCCACTAAAAATATTGATTTGAAGTCGTAAACTAGTCTATTAGGATGCCAAATACACACAGTTCCTTAACTGTAACCCGCACTTTTCTAATACGAATTCGTTCACCAGCGGATGTATACTTAATTTCCTTATTGGACTCAGACGCGAACGAATATATAAATACCCATATTTTGTAGTTGGAGATGGTCACGTGGTTATGGATTGGCCAATAGAAAGAAACAAAACCAGCACGAGTCGCCATGTGTTGGAGAATATTGTTTTATTCCAACTGACGGAGTATGGTTTATTAAATGTGTTTATTTTAAATCATGATTTGACACACGAATTCAATGATTTTATCTATTCCTTTTCAAAACATAATAGAAAGCTCGAATTGGATAATTCAATGATAAATATGGAACTTTGTTTCAATTGTATAGAAGTTTATATCCTTGAAATGAAAAAACACTTTTAGATTAGGTATTGTATTTACAGAAAGATCATTTTTGTTTGATAAAAAGTACTGGAATAAAAGAAATAGACAAAAAACTGCAACTTGTTTCAAAATTTAATCCAGCACCCTATGAAACGACGCAAACATCCCAACCTGAAAGTTTGTGAAACTTACATAGATGAAGAAACTTGTAAACAATATCATATGCTTGTACTTTGGAAATCTTGAAAAGTTCCGAAAAATGTTAGGAAAAATAAATGGACTTTATCCAGACTTACAACCAATAGATAATTTTCCTGGAGAATTTTATAAAAAAAAATAATGAATATAGTTCACATATTTGTAGGAACAAGATCCCAGGTCGAGGCAAAGTGACGAGAAGCAAGTAAAATTAAAAAAAACCTGTTATCTATTGAATTGTACCAACCAAGTACAACTGACATGTAACTATGCATGATGTATTCAGTTAAACATGTAAGGCTAGGTCACATAACCTATAGACCATATTAAAGGCATTTTTACGCACTTAAATCTGATTCGATTACCCTAATCAAAATGATGTCACAAATCGAATCTGATTTATACTGCAGGATAAATGAACATTATACTATTTATAGTTTCCAAGATGGCAAAGCAGGAAGAAATTAATGGTAATGGTTTTGACATGTTGGACGCCATTACTTAAGCGGAAGTTAACAGAGCTACGACGCCCCAAAGTTGATTTACTCGATTAACGTATATCGATTTGATTCGCTGCTACAATAAATGCGCTGATTACCATAATCAAATTTGATTTGATACAGGATAAATGGTTTTTAGACCACATCGAATCAGATTAAGCCAGGATAAATACGACTTAAACAATAATAAAGTAACTGAATATAGATCGCACAAACGCAAAACATATCCGATAGATCGCTTCAACTCACATTGTTTTCAGCAACGGTTGAAGGGAGCAAACTCCGACAAACAACCTTTATCTTTCAGACTACAAAAGGAACATCGACGCTTTTTTCAAGATAAAATTCATAAATTTCAAATGGCGATAAAATCGGAAGTAAACACCGTACAATAAACGTTGATATACCATTGGATAGATCTCGTCGAGAGCTATCAAATTGTTCGGGTCACATGATCACCAAAGGTCAAGGTCATGATATACGACCCTTCAAAGTATTCATATTTTTCAACCGGAAATAAATAAAAAGCAAAATCAAAATTCAAAAATCGTTTCTCAAATATTATTTAGCAATCGATAGTAGATACCATAGATATCAAATTTAAACAAATTGGATTACACCCTGAGGCCCCATTTCGATTTATAGAAAATTACGCACAGTTACTATAGAAGAAAGTACAAAATTTTAAAATAATAAAAAGCGCAATTTGATTGAAATATCTAGTGGTATATATCATTACAAAGGGCAGATGAACACTAGTAAGATTCAATAAGAATTTTTGTGTATGTAAATTAGGTGTCAGAGCTCGTAATTTTCAATCGGCTATAAAACCGGAAGTAAACATTGCACAGCACGAATGAGTATATCACTGGATAGATATCATCGAGAGCAACAACTTTTGTTCAGGCCACAAGGTCACCAAAGGTCAAGGTCACGAAATAGGAGCCTTTGAAATTTTTGACATTACCGAAAAATTTTAACCGGAAATAAAAGAAAATCGAAATTAAAAAATCGGCTTCCAAATTTCTTTTCGCAATCGATTGTGATATCCAGATATACCAAAATTATGAAAAGCGCTCTATACCCTGAGGCCCCATTTTGAATTTTACAGAAGTTTGACATATCAATATGGCGGCTACACTGTTACACCCGGGTCGGATTTTTTGATTTGAAGTTTTTTGTATGGCTATTTGTAACATATTGCAAAACTTCGGTTTCCATATTTTTTTTCGCAATCGATTGTGATATCCAGATATACTAAAATTATTACCCTGAGGCTCCATTTTGAATTTTTACAAAAGTTTGACATATCAATATGACGGCTACACTGTTACTTCCAGGTAAGATTTTATAAATAGAAGTTTTTTGTATGACCATTTGTAACATACTGCAGAAAGAATTTTTGAAATATCTTCAAAATTCCGGAAGTTGAAATTTATATTTTAGAAGCGAATAGCGTCAAAACCGGAAGTGATATCAAAATTTCGAAAATTAATTTTTGTTCGCAATAAAAGTATCTATCTCTAAGTAAGTTTTCAGATTGATCGAAATAGAATTGTAAAAGTTAGGAAAAAAGGTTAAAAAACTCTAAAATTGGAGCTAAAAAAGAAGAACGCACTGCAACTAGAGCCGTAAGTGCAACGACGCTAAAGCAGTGCGTTGCATTCTGGTAGAAAGATGCAAAGTATCGTTGGATTACATAAATGCCCCTAACTTCATTATTCCTAGTAGAAAGGTTTCATAAAACAAGAGAATTTTCACAGACTTTCCATATGCTGTTGATTTGTAAATTACAAGAATATATACCCCTTATGTTTCTTTTAAAACTTTTCACTGGTCAACGATACAATTCTAGCACATTTTTAAATTTCTTTTTTAAAAAAATTAAAAAGTGCTTTTTTAGAATTGATTTTTATGTGTGGATTTGGATCAGTCCCTTCAATATTTAGAAATTTTGAAATATAGGAATCCATGTACCAACCATTTAAGAAAATTCATAGCACTCGGTTTTTGTTATTGTACTATTCGCAATATTCCAACGGCTATAAAAACGGATGTAAACATCGTACATAGTCACCACAGGTTAATGTCACGAGATATGAGCCTTAAAAGTTTTGAAAATTTCTGTTTATGGAAGCCTGTAAAACCGGAAAGAAGTGTCGGACATCATAGATCAAAAGATAAATTGACATTAGAGATTAATGACATTAGACCTTGAAAAGGTCAAGGTCATTAAAGATGAAGGTCAAAAATGAAAATTTAGTCAATTGTAAAACCTATTCTTTTTTTAAAAGTAAAAAGCCCAAACAGATTTATCTTCCTACGATATTGGCCAAACTAGTGACCTATGTTCCTGCAAAATATTATCGGTGAAAAATGTATACTTTGCAAGTTATGATAAATAACAAATATATAATATATATGTACATCTCACCCGGATGTGCCACGCCCACCCTCAAAATTTTGCTCTGTCTGCTATCATGTGTACAATGTTAAATGATGTTCAAAATTTCAAGCATCTACAATTATTAGATCATGGGATATTCGTTGTTAAAAGTTAAAAGTTTGAGTTTATTCGGCGAAAACCAAATTTCGCACAGTTACTATAGACGTCAGTATAAAATTTTATCAACTGTGATATATCCTCAGAAAGAGGAAATCGCACACATTAAGGAAATGAAATAAATTTTGTCGTATGATAATAAGGTCACGTGAGAGAGGTCTTTTAAGATAAAAATTGCGATTTTCAAATGGTTTAGAACCGGAAGTTAACATCGCTTGACAAAGTAAATATATCTTACAAGGTCACCAAAGGTCAAGGTAACTAGATATTAACAGTTTTGACAATTACTGAAAAAATAAAACCGAAAAATAAAAAAAGCAAAGCCAAAATTAAAAAATCGGCTTCCAAAATTTTGTTAGCAATCGACTTTTTACCCCTAGGCCCCATTTTGAGTTTTATAAAAAATAGGCGGATCAAGATGGCGTCTGACCCTATACTTCCGGGTCAAATTTATTCATTCCAACATCTTAATGGGGAGTACTCTAACTAATTGCAGAAAGAATTTTTCAAATGTCTACAAAATTCCGTAAGTTGAAATTTCAACTTTACGAGCGAATAACGTCAAAACCGGAAGTGATATCGAAAATTGATTTTTAGTTCGCAATCAAAATGTCTAACTATCTGTAAGTTTCCATATCGATCGAAATAAAATTGTAGAAGTTAAAAAAAGTGAAAAAACTCAAAAATTAAAGCTAAAAAAGTCAGCGACAGTCAGTCAAAATCGAAAATACTTTGAATTGCTATCTTATAGCCATTAGCACGAACTTATTAACAAAAAAAGATCGATCAAAATCCGATCAAAATTGGAGCCCTAAATTAGCAAAAACCTCAATCTTAATGGGGAGTACTCTAACTAATTGCAGAAAGAATTTTTCAAATGTCTACAAAATTCCGGAAGTTGAAATTTCAACTTTACGAGCGAATAACGTCAAAACCGGAAGTGATATCGAAACTTTGAAAATTGATTTTTAGTTCGCAATCAAAATGTCTAACTATCTGTAAGTTTCCATATCGATCGAAATAAAATTGTAGAAGTTAAAAAAAGTGAAAAAACTCACAAATTAAAGCTAAAAAAGTCAGCGACAGTCAGTCAAAATCGAAAAAACTTTGAATTGCTATCTTATAGCCATTCGCGCGAACTTATTAACAAAGTAAGATCGATCAAAATCCGATCAAAATTGGAGCCGTAAATTAGCAAAAACGAAAAAAATGGATTTTGTCCTACGTCATTTCCGGTTGGAAAAAAATGCATGAAAATACATTCATCAGATTTAGTCTCGCGGCATTAACGGGAGAAATGTTAACAGTATTTATGTGGCATGTATAGTATTGTCTGGGCGCTCTGACCAGAATTCGAAAAAAAACTAGATCCACAGGCTTCGTGTGGTTCTGAAGCAGTGCGTATCAGTTTCGATTTTACGCTTTAAACTGTGCCGCAAAGTATCGTAACAGTAACATAACTTCCTATCATAATTAACTGGATATAGACAGATCGCTTCAACTCACATTATATAAATATTCCTTAACCTACTGTTTTCAACAGCAGTTGAAGGGAGTGTCATTTCTGGAGACTGTGCCTCGATCGTTGGGTGTTATTTTTTCTTTTTACCTAGATAACTATGCCTATCGTTATGTCCTGTCGATAAAAATTTATTAGTAATTAGATGTCAATCACGTGATTTATTCTATTGCTACTCATTACTATACCTGATTACTTTTTGTTATTACTATTTACAAGTATTTTAGGTTATCATTCTTGCTACTTACTTCGGTGTTTATACATCTATATTTCAACCTTTAGATTGCTTTTAGCGTCTATTGCTTAAAGGTAATTACTATTTTTAAGTTATTTCCCACTTTAGTAAGATGATTCTTAATAGGTAATATCATATTAAATTTTCTAGGATACCTTACAATATTAGAAGTTTTGTATGTTATTTGGGGTGTTTGTTTATATGGTGCCAATAGTTTGTAAGTTCATTTAGTGTTATCTATTCTTATTAGTGTAACTTTAAAGGAATTATAAAATGTTATTATTAGTGCAAGTATAATCGAGTCAGCTGTATTAATAATTATATCATGTATGTATTATATCTTTTGTTTATATTTATACCTATATATGTATATGTTGCAGTGAACGAGCTAAAAAAAAAAAAGATTAGTATCAGCTAAGGCAGCGTTATTAATTCAACACCCCAGATAAAATGACAGTTCAAAACTAAACCAATATGGAAGATCTAAAGAAATTAAGAACACAGAAGAAGACATTATTTACCAGAGAGCCGAATAAGTTGGAGAGCATTTTTGGCTGAAAGAGAAACAGAATGTATAGAAAATAGTATGTTGAAATTAAAGCCGCTTTATAATGACCTAGTCCACGCTTCTGATGATTATCAAGATTTTATTTTAAATTCATTAGAAAGTGACGATTATGATGAATTTTTAAGTGGTTCATAAATATACATTGCAGATATACATAAAAGCTATTGTAGTGTTATCGATAGGGCGAATACATTTTTACCTGTACCTTCTCTTAGGCACTCACCGAGCAAAGATCACATAGCATCTGCTAATTCGGTTGAGGGTAGATCTAACATTAATCCTGAAGCTGACTGTAATCCGGATAAATTGTCAGATTTGATTAAATTAAAGTGGAGTTAAAGCCTTATGATGGATCTCCAAGTACCACCAATTCATTAATCAGTTCAAACGATCGGTTGAAATTTATACTAATGACCCTCTGATTAGATTAAATTTACTTCAACAGTATTGTGTCGGCAATGCATCCAAACTCATTTCTGGGTGTTCCTCCATTGATCCACATGAAGGATATTTGGATGCTTTAGATACTTTGGAAAGACGATGTGGCAATCCTCATTCTATACCAGATAAACTAATAACGTCTTTGAGGTCCGGTAAGTTTTTAAAAACTGCCCAGGACTTATTGTCTTTGTCTGATTCTCTACGGGATGCATATACAATTTTATATGAGTTACACGAGGTAAGTTCCCAATAGTTTTTCAAGGATGTTCTGAATAGGATAACTATTAGATCTGTAAAGGGTAAATGGAGGTCATTAGCACTTGAAACTTTGGAGAAAAGAAATGAGTATCCAAATTTTCGTCGAATTTATTCGAAAGGAAGCGCAATATATGAATGATCCTGTATATGGCTTTGATTTCTTTAAAACTGAAATTAGTGCTACAAATTCTCGAGCGAAGTCCTTCAATTTCTTCACATCTTTTGCAAATAATTGTTCATTGTGTCACGAAGACCATCGCTTACACAGATGCCCACAATTCCAATCTATGTCTTTGGGTTCGAGGCAGGATTTTGTCGCGACCAATAATCTCTGTATAATATGCCTTAGTAGTCATGGAGACCTTTGTAAAAGTCCTTACAAATGCTCAAAATGTGGACAGAAACATTCGTATTTATTGCATGAAGACGAATCAGCCTCACCAGTTTCAGTGAATCTGCTTAATAACAAAGCATCTATTTTACATGTGATTCCAGTAGTTATTGATAATACATATACTAGTTTCGCTCTTCTAGATTCAGGTGCAACAGATAGTTTTTGTACTGAAAGAATTTTGGATCTCGTCAGAGACGATGTTGATATCATTAGCATAGACTATCCAGTTAACACGATCAATGGAATAAGTAATATAAAGAGAAAAGTCCTTAAGTCTTTAACTATAAAATCTCCTTTGAATGGTAATATCCTCATTATGCATCATGTAGCAGTAGTTAGCAATATACTAGTCAATAATTCTAATTTTAATTTGTCTTCTTTTCCTCATTTGAAGGGTATACCTGGCTTGCAAACAGGACAAGTTATTGTTGATATTCTCATCGGTCAAGACCATTCAGAAGCTCTGATTTCACTAGATGTTCGGAAGGGTGGAAAAGGTGACCCGTTTGCTTGTGAGTATCTCCTTGGATGGGCTCGATCTGGTTCTAAAAGATGTCCGAAGCTACCCTCGCAATACATTATCAGTAATTTCATAACCCGTTTTCGTGATATCTCTGATACGCAACCTGACGGTTTAGACTTGCTTTGGCACGAAGAGCTTCAGGGATTGGATGATTTAGCAAATCTGTCCGAGGAAGATAAGTATGTTTTGGATCTGTGGGACTCTGAAACGTATCTTGATGGCAATGGCCATTATGTGGTTCCCATTCCCTATAAACCCAAGGCTTATTTCTCTGATAATATATACATAGCGAAGCTCAGATTAAGCGGTTTGGTTAAAAATCTCCACAAAAAAGGTATGTATGATAGATATGATGCAGAAACCAAAAGCTTTTTGAATCTCACTATGCGAAGCCAGTGCCTATTCTCGGCGAGTCTCCCTTGCGTGTGTGGTATTTACCACATCATGCAGTAGTTACCGACAAGAAACCAGATGTTCTTCTTCGTTTTCGACAGCATGACTTCGCTGTATGTGCTGATGTGGATTGCATTTTTTACCAGGTTATCATACCTTCATCACAGAAGGATTGTTTGCGCTTTCTTTGGTTCAGTGAAAACAATGATGTTTCAACGTTTCGCATGACAGGACATGTTTTTGGTGGCGAATGGTGCGCCGCTAGTTCTACCTACGCATTGCGCAGAACTGTTCTTGATGATTCGCAGGTAAGTAATATTATTCATGATGTTGTTATGAACTCCCTTTATGTAGACGATTTATTACATTCTTCACCAACACGTGATGAATTGGGAGAGGTTGTTCAGGGTGCCGAGAATCAGCTAGGTAAAAGAGGTTTTAATCTTACAAAGTTTGTCACTAATGGTGAAACGGTTTTTAAGTCGGTTCCAGATAAGGAAAGCTTTAGGTGTCCAATGGGATGTAAATGCAGACTATTTCTATTTTTCTTTTTCATCTATTATAGAATCTGAAATTGTAACTCGCAGATCTATGTTGAAGTTCGTAGCCTCTATTTTTGATCCTTTGGGTCTCATAAACCCCGTGTCTGTTAGGGGTAGAATTATCTTACAGGAAGCAACAAAAGACAACCTTGAGTGGGATGAAGAGATTAATCCAGGTGTTTTAATACAATGGAATTCATGGTTACAATCTCTGCAGAGTTTAGAGTCTGTTCATTTCAACCGATGTATAAAACCAGAATCTTTTAATGATTTCTTTCTAGAATTACACCATTTTGCAGATGCCAGTCAATCTGCTTACGGTTGTGTGTCGTATTTTCGTTGTGTTGATGCTTCGGGTAAGGTACACGTTTCTTTGATCATGTCTAAATGTAGAGTAGCTCCAATTAAAGCTATGACAATTCCCAGACTGGAACTTCAGGCGGCCGTTCTGGCAGTTAAGGTCGACCATGTTCCTCGTAATGAATTGACTTTATCATTATCCGAATCTACGTTTTGGTCTGATAGTTATATTGTTATACAGTGGATCCGTTCCGAAAATTCTAGGTATAAAACTTTCGTTGCTAATCGAGTGGGTTATATGAAATCGATTACTAAATCTGAACAATGGAATCACATTTATGGTTCTGACAATCCAACAGATCTTCTTACAAGAGGTGTGCCATCATTAGTTAACAAAGCACTCTGGTTTGTCGGTCCTGATTTTCTCTCCCTGCATAAATGTTTTTGGCCAAAATCGCAATGTTCGCCCGTAGACGACTCTGACTTAGAATTGAAAAATATCATCGTCTGTGTTTTTCACATCTGAAATTGAGAATCCTATAGTTAAACTAATTGAACACTTTTCTGTTTGGAAAAAAGCCATAAAACCAGTTGCATGGCTCTTATTGTTGAAGGATTACCTGTTGGGAAGAATTACTTCGTTTGCACTCTCTGTAGCGAGTCTCGATAAATCTGAGAGACTTATCGTATCTACTTTTCAGAATATTTTTTATTATTCGGAAATTCAAAGTCTGCAAAATGGCGATTCTATTAAAAAGTCTTCTAGTATTCTAAAATTGAGTCCTGTTTTAAATGAACACGGATTACTTGTGGTGAACGGACGTGACAATTCTAATTTGAATTTACCAATTGTTCCTAATAGTTCTCTTGCGAGACTTATTGTTAACTCATACCATTATTCTTTCCATGTAGGATGTGAATGGTTATTAAGCATTATAAGAGAGGATATTGGATCGTCAGATGTAGGTCTTTCATTCGTAAGGTGAACTGTTTAAAATGCAGGCGTCTTTTTGCTAAACCAACACAACAAATCATGTCAGATTTACCGCTTGATCGAACAAATCCTTATGAGCCCCCTTTCTCGACAGTGGGTATTGACTGTTTTGGTCCATTCTTTACAACGCTTGGTAGAAATTCATATAATTGTATTTTTACCTGTCTTGTCACTAGAGCTGTTCACTTGAGATTTTAGAGACGTTTTTATTAACGCATTTGTAAGATTTCGAGCTCGTAGAGGTACTCCTAGGAAGATTTATTCTGATAATGGTTCCAATCTTGTAGGTGCAAGTAACGAACTCCGACTGGCCGTCGATAAATGGAATTCTTGCAACAAATTGTCTTCATTCTTTCTTTTGAATACGATTGAGTGGCATTTTAATACACCCACTGCCTCTAATTTCGGTGGGATACGGGAAAGTCTAATTAGTGTTTTCAGAAGGGTTTTTAACTCACTTTCTTTATCAATTAAGAGTTTTTCATCTGATTCGCTTTCGACACTTTTTACTGAAATCGAGTGTATTATGAACTCTCGTCCCATAACTAAAGTAAGTGATGATCATTTGGATATTTCTGCATTAACACCTAATATAATTCTACTTCTTAACTGTGCACATGCAAAGCCTTTAAGTACTTCTTCGCTTAGAGACTATTATCATTCTCAATGGAAGTATATTCAATATCTTTCAGATCTTTTCTGGAAAAAATGGATAAAATTATATTTGTCTACTTTGAAAATCAGACATAAATGGAATAGTGTTGAGCGTGATCTTAAAATCGAAGATTTGGTTCTTGTTCTGGATATGTTTTTGCCACTTTCGTTATGGCCACTTGCCGTGGTTCAAGAAATTAAAATTAGTCGAGATGGTCATGTACGTTCGGTCACTGTTAAAACGCGTTCATCAACTCTAGTGAGGCCAGTAAATAAATTGGTTCTGCTTGAAGATGCAGATTAGTTGGTGTTACTTACTTAATCATTTTGTAAGAATATAAGAATATTCCCTAGGTGCTTTGATGCTTTCTCATATAGTTTTGTTACACATTTTTCTATAATTTGTTATTGTATAATTGCAAATGACTATTTTTTTTCGAATTTTACCTTCGCTTGTTTTCTAAGAAGGCAACATGCCACAGACTGTCTGTTGTTGTTTTCTGGTCAAAATAGTGGACAATTATTTGTTAAATGTAAATTGGCACCATTTTGACCAACCGGAAATGAGCCGTGGACAATGGCTCTTTTTCAATTTTTTCCATTAATCAGCTTCAATACTCGTCTGAATTTGCTCAAACTGTACTGTATATTACTTCGCGCTAATGACTACAAGATAGCAATTGAAAAAATCGACAATTTTGACTTTTGTCGCTGACTTTTTTAGCTCCAATTTTTGAGTTTTTTAACCTTTTTTCTAACTTCTGCAATTCTATTTCGATCAATCTGAAAACTTACAGAGTAATAGACACTTTCATTACGAACATAAAAAATTTTTTCAAAATTTTGATATCACTTCCGGTTTTGACGCTATTCGCTTCTAAAATATAAAATTCAACTTCCGGAATTTTGAAGGTATTTCAAAAATTCTTTTTGCAATATGTTACAAATAGCCATACAAAAAACTTCAAATCAAAAAATCCGACCCGGGTGTAACAGAGTAGCCGCCATATTGATATGTCAAACTTCTGTAAAATTCAAAATGGGGCCTCAGGGTATAGAGCGCTTTTCATAATTTTGGTATATCTGGATATCACAATCGATTGCGAAAAGAAATTTGGAAGCCGATTTTTTAATTTCGATTTTCTTTTATTTCCGGTTAAAATTTCTCGGTAATGTCAAAAATTTCAAAGGCTCCTATTTCGTGACCTTGACCTTTGGTTACCTTGTGGCCTGAACAAAATTTGTTTCTCTTGATGATATCTATCCAGTGATTTACTCATTTGTGCTGTGCAATGTTTACTTCCGGTTTTATAGCGGATTGAAAATTACGATTTTTATCTTCAAAGAGCTCTGACACGTGGCCTAATTTACATACACCAAAATTTCTTATTGAATCTTTCTATTGTTCATCTGTCCTTTGTAATGATATATAACACTAGATATTTCAATCAAAATTGCGCTTTTTAATATTTGAAAATTTTGTACTTTCTTCTATAGTAACTGTGCGTAATTTTCAATAAATCGAAATGAGGCCTTAGGTTGTAATCCAATTTGTGTAAATTTGATATCTATGGTATCTAATATCGATTTCTAAATAATATTTAGCAAATAATATTTAGCAATCGATAGTAGATACCATAGATATCAAATCTTCACAAATTGGATTACCCCCCGAGGCCCCATTTCGATTTAAAGAAAATTACACACAGTTACTATAGAAGAAAGTACAAAAATTAGTACATAACAGATACTATACTTCTACTTATTTTTTCTAATTTCAGATCAGAATTAAACCTAATATCAAGACCCTTAATCCTTATTTCTAAATAAAGTGTCTGCTCCACCCTAGGCCTCCCTTCTCCGAAATCCACTAGGGTCAGGTTTCTTGTTAGATCTTGGTCTGCCGTTAGCTTCCAGAAGTGATTTGATGTTGGTACCTGAGGTGATATATGAATGTGCATATTCTCTACCCTTACCCACAGAGTCAGATCTAATTGTGACCCGGAATTCCTTAATGGGGAAAGAAACCATTTGGAAAGCTAGCAAGATGGCGACTGAGAGGGGTCGATTTCACGAGTGCTTTACAAAATAAAAGAAATACCTGGAATGTTGAAACTGTTTTTCGTCCTTAGTATTGGAATGTGATTGAAATGCTATTCGTTTAATTGTGAACGTGGACTCTTGTGGAAAAAATGTATGGAAATTGCTGCATATTTAGTGACTGAAAATTTAGCGTAATTGACTGTGGTGAGTTGTATTTGCAGTTTTTCCGAAACATAGCTATGTTATCCAATATAATGAACTAATTATGATTTAAGACACTCAGAATCACCAAGTAATTGAGCAAACATAATTAATGATGAATTCATTCTCAAGTTATGGCAGAATATGAGATGACATTTGAATATTCAAGAAAACGAAAGGATAATAATTCGTCTGCTAGTGATCATCGTATAGTGATAACTCTTTATCCTGCTCTAGTTTACCTGTAAAAAATTTTCAGAAACAAATCAAGACTAGAAACACTCGTGGTACTGAGTGGGATTTTGCTCTTGAGCCAATTTGCTAGAGAATCTGAAAAAATCAACGTTCTTAGCCAATTAGGTCACGGTGCTAAAGAAGTCAAAAATTTAGAAAATTTCGCTTTTTTGGAAGGTTGTGAAAGCGGAAGCTGAAGCCAGACAAAAAATATGAAAGTGTGATTAGATTTCCAAGGCCAATGACCTTTAACCATGTTAAGGGGAAGGTCATTTAAGGTCAACGACACTAGATATGATTCATCAACCGGAAGTTGACGATGAACATCAAATATGAAGGTATTAATCTTTAGCCAAGGTCAATGACCTTCGATCCTACAAAGGTCAAGATCATCAATGGTAAAGGTCAAAAGTTGAAAATATGCAAAATTTAAACCCTGTTCCTTTTTTTGAACTACGAAGCGGAAACAACTGACCTTTTCACACAAAATGGCCAAAGGGGTGAGGTAATTGTATGCAAGGTGGTGTTTTGAACAAATGTATTTTATAAAATGTAAATAATAAGTAATTTAAGCCTAATGTGCCACGCCCGAAATTTCAAAAATTCAGAAATTTCAATTTTGCATTATATATCACTGGAAAGAGCACGATGAGCACATTCAGAATCCACAAAAATTTGCCCTCAAAGTTAATTAGGTCACGAGCTAGAGCAGTCTAAATTTGCGAATTTGGCTGTTTTTGGACAGCTAAAAAACCGGAAGTAGACGTCAGAGGTCAAATATGAAACATAAACTGATAGCCAAGTTCAATGACCTTTGTCCCAATAAAGGTCAAGATCATCCAAGGTCAAGGTCAAAAATTGAAATTGTGAATTTCCAAAACCTGTTCCTTTTTTTGAATTATGAAGCTGAAATAACTGACCTTCTAAGATAAAGTGGCTCAAAGGATGACGTAATTGTGAGCAAAGTTCCATTTTGAACAAATGTATTCTTTGCGAGTTATGCCTTTGGCCAAAAATGTCAATAATGAGTAATTTAACCCGGATGTGCCACGCCCACCTCAATTTTTTTTTGCATAGGTTAATTGATATTCAAATTGTGATGCTATGTTCAAAATGTCAAGCTTCTACATCATGCAGGTCAAAAGATATAGGTCAACAAAAGTCAAAAAAGGTCAAAATCGTAAATTGAAAATATGGAAATTTTAAAACCCATTCCTTTTTTGGAACTATAAAGCTGAAATAACTGAGTTGTTAACACAAACTAGCCAAAAGGATGAGGTTATTGTGTGCAAAGTCCCCTTTTGAACAAATGTATCCTATGCGAGATATGCCCCTTCCTCTAAATATAAACAATTAATAATTCAACCCGGATGTGCCACGCCCACCTCAACTTTTTTGTCATAAGTGAATTCATATTCAACATGTCTAGTTGTGTTCCAAATTTTAAGGTTCTACATCAAGTAGATCATAAGATATACATACACCAAGTTCAAAGAGACATAAATATGGTAAGAAGCCACTCGCATTTGAAAAAATCAAGAATTTCAATTTTGCTTTAAAAGTACGATTGTTATATATCACTCGAAAGAGCATGGGAAGCATATTAAGAATCCGAAAAAATTGACCCTTTAGGTTATTTTGGTCATATGCTAGAGCAGTCCAAAGTTGCGAATTTGGCTGTTTTCGGAACGCTATAAAACCGGAAGTACAGGTCGGAGGTTTACATGTCAAAGTAACAACTGATAGTCAAGGTCAATGACCTTTAACCCTATAAAGGTCAAGGTCATCAAAGGTCACGAGATAGAACTTGCAAAAACTTCAACCGGAAGTTGCAAAAAATGAAAAGCGAAATTAAAAAATCGGCTTCCTAGTTTTTGTTGGCAATCGGTTGTAGATTACATACACATAGAAATTTTACACGCCCATTTCTTCATAGAGGCCCCATTTTTCGATTTACAAAAGTGTGTTTTTTCAATATGGCGGCCGAAGTATCATTTCCGGTCTGGATTTTATTTTAAAATCGGCCATAAAATTTCATTTGGTAAAAATCAGCTAAATTTTGTTGACCTACATAAATTACACCGGAAGTTATTCAACCGGAAGTAGATTTGAAATTCAGTCGCTTTCCTGTTCAAAAGCGGAAATGACGTGCAAAATTTGACTTTACCATATTATTAACATTAGTAAAGTCTCTTTTCATTTAAAATTTCAGATCAATCGATGCAAAAGCAAAAAAGTTGCAAAAAAATTGAAAAATTTGATCGAAAAAAGTGAGCGACGAATTTTCGAATTTCGTAATTTTTCAAGTGCTATCAGGTCAGAAATTACAGATAGATTGTAAAAATGAAAACCCGAAAAAATCGATGCAAAAATACGCCTTTTAGAGCCGATTTTCGACTTTTTGCACATGTTGAACTGTGGCACTTCCGGTTTTGCAAAAATGTTCCAAAACATATTCATTAGCAACGTTGCCACTACAGAAGGTCTACAGAAGTTGAAACGTTGCTGCAGCTAATGCAGCCTGCTCAGGAAGGTGTGTAAAATACGAAAAAAAAGAAAAACTAGAGCCACTCGTGGCACAGAGTGGGACTTTGCAAATGTAGCAAAATGCAAAAGAACCTGAAAAAATCAACCTTCCACGATAATTAGATCAAGCGCAAGAACGGTGTAAAGTTGAGAAATTTTCATTTTTTAGAAGATTGTAATACCGGAAGTGGACGTCAGACCTCACAAATGAAAGTATCAGCAGATAGCCAAGGTCAATGACCTTTGATCTTGTAAAGGAAAAGGTTTAAAAAGGTCAAGATCAAAGGATATACGCCATCAAAATTTCAAATTGCTAACGACTATAAAACCGGAAGTTGACATAGGACAGCAAATATAAAAGTATAAATAGATAGCCAATGCCAATGACGTTTAATGTTAGAAAGGTCAAGGTCAACAAAGGTCAAGGTCAAAAATTGAAAATTTTTAAATTCCAAAACCTGTTCCTTTTTTTGAACTATGAAGCAAAAACATATGAAAAAAACAAACAAAGTGGCTGAATATATGAGGTAATTGTATGCAAAGTTCCATTTTGAACAAATGAATACTTTGCGAGTTATGCCCCTGGCCAAAAATGTCAATAATTAGTAATTTAACCCGGATGTGCCACGCCCACTTCAATTTTTTTTGCATAGGTTAATTGATATTCAGAATGTTATGTTATGTTCGAAATGTAAAGCTCCTACATAATATAGGTCAAAAGATATAGGTCAACAAACGTCAACAAAGGTCAAAATCGAAAAATGAAAAAATCCAAATGTTAAAACCCGTTCCTTTTTTGGAACTATAAGGCTGAAACAACTGAGCTGTTAACACAAACTGGCCAAAAGGATGAGGTAATTGTGTGCAAAGTCCCTTTTTGAACAAACGCATCCTATGCGAGTTATGCCCCTGCCTCTAAATGTAAACAATTAGTAATTCAACCCGGATGTGCCACGCCCACATAAGTTTTTTTGTCATAGGTGAATTCATATTCAAAGTGTCTAGTTGTATTCCAAATATCAAGGTTCTACATCAAATAGATCATAAGATATACATATACCAAGCTCAAAAAGACGCANATATTGTAAAAAAAAACTCAAATATGAAAAAATCACGAATTTCAATTTTGCTTTAAAATAACGATTGTTATATATCTATGTAAAGTGCATGAGAAGCACATTAGGAAACCGAAAAAATTAC
>NW_008707425.1:2151189-2159762 GCF_000327385.1 Lottia gigantea
AAATATCAAGGTTCTACATCAAATAGATCATAAGATATACATACACCAAGCTCAAAAAGACGCAAATATTGTAAAAAAAACCTCAAATTTGAAAAATCACGAATTTCAATTTTGCTTTAAAAGAACGATTGTTATATATCTATGTAAAGTGCATGAGAAGCACATTAGGAAACCGAAAAAATTAACCCTCTAGGTTGAGTAGGTCACGTGCTAGAGCAGTCCAAAGTTGCGAATTTGGCTTTTTACGGATAGCTATAAAACCGGAAGTACATGTCGGAGGTCAAAGGTCAAAGTATCAAATGATAGCCAAGGTCAATGACCTTTGACCCTATGAAGGTCAAGGTCATCAAAGGTCAAGGTCACATGGTGTGATCGTTTAAAGCTTTAAAAAATTTCAACCGGAAGTTGCAAAAAAGCAAAAGCGAAATTCAAAATTCGGCTCCCAATGTTTTTTGCGCAATCGATTGCAGAATACATTCACACCAAATTTGAGCATATCAACTTTTACCCTGAGGCCCCATTTTGAGTTTTACAAAAGTGTGTTTTTTCAATATGGCGGCCAAAGTATCACTTCCGGTCTGGATTTTATTTTAAAATCGGCCATAAAATTTTATTTGCCAAAGATTAGCTAAATTTTGTTGACCTACATAAATTACACCGGAAGTTATTCAACCGGAAGTAGATTTAAAGTTCAGTCGCTTTCCTGTTGAAAATCGGAAATGACGTACAAAATTTGACTGTATCATATTATTAACATTAGTGAAGTCTCTTTGCATTTAAAATTTCAGATCAATCGATGCAAAAGCAAAAAAGTTGCAAAAAAATTGAAAAATTTGATCGAAAAAAGTGAGCGACGAATTTTCGAATTTCGTAATTTTTCAAGTGCTATCAGGTCAGAAATTACAGGTAGATTGTAAAAATGAAAACCCGAAGAAAATCGATGCAAAAATGCGCCTTCTAGAGCCGATTTTCGACTTTTTGCACATGTTGAACTGTGGCACTTCCGTTTTGCAAAAATGTTCCAATATATATTTAAGGAACACGTTGCCACTACAGAAGGTCTAGAGAAGTTGAATGGTTGCTGCAACTACTGCAGTTTAAGCTCAGGAAGGTGTGTAAATTTCGAAAAAAAAAAAAAAAAAAAAAAAAAAAAGAATGGACATTTCGATAACAAACTGGGACTTTGCGGTAGCAAAGTCCCACAACTAGAACTGTACTAATAACAGTACTGATGCAGGACGTGTTACGACATTCGGGTACATACGTAGTTGGTCTATTGCAATTACATGGATGTAAGTACTTTTCTGCATCTCTAAATGCAAATATCCAAAAGTGCCTGGAGTTGACGAACTTTCTGATAGAAATTGGGGAGAATGGTACTTTAACGGACATGTCAATCTCATTAACTAACTTAAATTTGGTACCACAATGTTAAACGAATGTAATTTTTAAATATGTATGTTACATAGACATGTTGTATATCACTGGAAAGCTCAGAATCTCAGCATTATGAATTCGAAAGAATTATTGCTATATCACTATTAGGCTACGAGATACAGCACTGCAAAGGTTCAAAATGGACCATTATTAAACCCCTATAAAATCGAAAATGGTTGTCTGACTCCAAAGGTCAAAAAATCATCAGATATTCAAGGTCACAATTTATCATCATAGTAAATATGAAGGTCACCAAAGGTCAAGGTCATGAGATATACGCCTTCAAACTTTGAAAAAAAAATATCCGGTCGTACAAAAAAGGCAAAACCGAAAATCAAAATTCTGTCCTCAACAAGTTTTAGATAAACGTTAATTCTATCATTTAACACCAAAATTGTTCAAATCGGATAATAAATAGCTCCAAAATAGCAAGTTTTGCATATTGAGGCAAACCAATATGGCGACCTATTTGTTACTTCCGGTACGAATTTTTTTAGTTGTAACACTTTGTATTAGTGACACTAAGCTTATGCATATGTCATTTCTGACATAACTCAATTTCACCGGAAGTACTAATATCGAAACCGGAAGTGATGAACATTTTTTGACTATGCAGAATTATTTGCCCATACGGACGGTCTACGTCATAAAAATTTCAAATCGATCCTTCAAAAAGCAACTGAAATAGCATTTTTCGATTAATTTCGACAAAAAAAAGGATCGAACGAATTTTGGAAAATCGAATATTTTCAACTGCTATCATATGTCCTTTGTACTAAGAATTATAATATAGGAAACCCAAGAAAAATCGAACGATAAGTACGCCCTCTACAGTCCATTTCCGGTTTTTTGCTATCTCACTTCCGGTTGCGCAGAACATTTTCGTTTTACATTTAATACGTGAATAGCCACGAGTTAGAAAACGTCATGAAGTCCGTTTTGTCGTACCTATTTCTGGTTCCGAGAAATAAGCTCCCTAGCTGATGAAAAAAAAAATAATCGTTACGAAAACAAAGCAACGAACGACCTGCAACTAGAACCACTCGTGGTACTGAGTGGGACTTTGCTCTTGTGCCAATTTGCTAGAGAATCTGAAAAAATAAACGTTCTTAGCCAATTAGGTCACGTGCTAAAACAGTTAAAAATTTAGAAAATTTCGCTTTTTTGGAAGGTTGTTAAAGCGAAAGTTGAAGCCAGACATAAAATATGAAAGTAGGATTAGATTTCCAAGGTCAATGACCTTTGACCATGTTAAGGGGAAGGTCATTTAATGTCAACGTCACTAGATATGAGTCATCAAACTTTGAAAATACAAACTTTATAAAACCGGAAGTTGACGATGGACATCAAGTATGAAGGAATAAATCTTTAGCCAAGGTCAATGACCTTCGATCCTACAAAGGTCAAGGTCATCAATGGTAAAGGTAAAAAATTTGAAAATATGCAAAATTTAAACCCTGTTCCTTTTTTTGAACTACGAAGCGGAAACAACTGACCTTTTCACACAAAATGGCCAAATGGGTGAGGTAATTGTGTGCAAGGTCCTGTTTTGAACAAATGTATTTTATACAAGTTATACCCCTGATAAAAATGTAAATAATAAGTAATTTAAGCCTAATGTGCCACGCCCACCTCAACTTTTTTGTCATAGGTCAATTTATGATTAATATGTCTCGTTGTGTTCCAAATTCCAAGCTTTTACAGCAAATAGGTCATAAGAAATACATAGAACTAGCTCAAAGAAGCTAACATATTGTAAAAAAAACACCGAAATTTCACAAATTCAGAAATTTCAATTTCGCATTATATATCACTGGAAAGAGCTCGATGAGCACATTCAGAATCCACAAAAATTTACCCTTAAAATTAATTAAAATTTGCGAATTTGGATGTTTTTGGACAGCTATAAAAGCGGAAGTAGACGTCTGAGGTCAAATATGAAAGCATAAACTAATAGACAAGGTCAATGTCCTTTGACCCAATAAAGGTCAAGGTCATCAAAGGTCAAGGTCAAAAATTGAAAATTGTGAATTTCCAAAACCTGTTCCTTTTTTTAAAATATGAAGCTGAACTAACTGACCTTCTAAGACAATGTGGCTCAAAGGATGACGTAATTGTGAGCACAGTTCCATTTTGAACAAATGTATTCTTTGCGGGTTATGCCTTTGGCCAAAAAGGTCAATAATGAATAATTTAACCCGGATGTGCCACGCCCACCTCAATTTTTTTTTGCATAGGTTAATTGATATTCAAATTGTGATGCTATGTTAAAAATGTCAAGCTTCTACATCATGCAGGTCAAAAGATATCGGTCAACAAAAGTCAAAAAAGGTCAAAATCGAAAATTGAAAATACGGAAATTTTAAAACTCGTTCCTTTTTTGGAACTATAAAGCTGAAATAACTGAGTTGTTAACACAAACTAGCCAAAAAAATGAGGTAATTGTGTGCAAAGTCCCTTTTTGAACAAATGTATCCTATGCGAGATATGCCCCTTCCTCTAAGTGTAAACAATTAGTAATTCAACCCGGATGTGCCACGCCCACCTCAACTTTTTTGTCATAAGTGAATTCATATTCAACATGTCTTGTTGCTCAAAGAGACATAAATATGGTAAAAAAACCACTCGAATTTGAAAAAATCAAGAATTTCAATTTTGCTTTAAAAGTACGATTGTTATATATCACTCGAAAGAGCATGGGAAGCACATTAAAAATCCGAAAAAATTGACCCTTAAGGTTATTTAGGTCATATGCTAGAGCAGTCCAAAGTTGCGAATTTGGCTGTTTTCGGAACGCTCTAAAACCGAAAGTACAGGTAGGTCGGAGGTCAAATGTCAAAGTATCAACTGATAGTCAAGGTCAATGACCTTTAACCCTATAAAGGTCAAGGTCATCAAAGGTCAAGGTCACAAGATAGAACTTGCAAAAACTTCAACCGGAAGTTGCAAAAAATGAAAAGCGAAATTCAAAAATCGGCTTCCTAGTTTTTGTTGGCAATCGGTTGTAGATTACATACACATCAAAATTATACACTCCCATTTCTTCATAGAGGCCCCATTTTTCGATTTACAAAAGTGTGTTTTTTCAATATGGCGGACGAAGTATCACTTCCGGTCTGGATTTTATTTTAAAATTGGCCATAAAATTTCATTTGGTAAAAATCAGCTAAATTTGGTTGACCTACATAAATTACACCGGAAGTTATTCAACCGGAAGTAGATTTGAAATTCAGTCGCTTTCCTGTTCAAAAGCGGAAATGACGTACAAATTTTGACTGTACCATATTATTTACATTAGTAAACTCTCTTTGCATTTAAAAATTCAGATCAATCGATGCAAAAGCAAAAAAGTTGCAAAAAAATTGAAAAATTTGATCGAAAAAAGTGAGAGACGAATTTTCGAATTTCGTAATTTGTCAAGTGCTATCAGGTCAAAAATTACAGGTAGATTGTAAAAATGAAAACCAGAAGAAAATCGATGCAAAAATACCCTTTCTAGAGCCGATTTTCGACTTTTTGCACATGTTGAACTGTGGCACTTTCGGTTTTGCAAAAATGTTCCAATATATATGTAAGGAACACGTCGCCACTACAGAAGGTCTAGAGAAATAGAATGGTTGCTGCAACTACTGTAGTCTAAGCTCAGGAAGGTGTGTAACTTTCGAAAAAAAAAAAAAAACAAAAAAAAAAAAAACAAAACTAGAGCCACTTGTGGCACAGAGTGGGACTTTGCAAATGTAGCAAAATGCAATAGACCCTGAAAAAATCAACCTTCCACGATAATTAGATCAAGAGCAAGAACAGTCTAAAGTTGAGAAATTTTTTATTTTTTAGAAGATTCTAATACCGGAAGTGGACGTCAGACCTCACAAATGAAAGTATCAGCAGATAGCCAAGGTCAATGACCTTTGATCTTGTAAAGGAGAAGGTCTGAAAAGGTCAAGATCAAGAGATATACGCCATCAAAATTTCAAATTGATAACGACTATAAAACCGGAAGTTGACATAGGACGGCAAATATAAAAGTAGAAATAGATAGCCAACGCCAATGACGTTTGATCCTACAAAGGTCAAGGTCAAGAAAGGTCAAGGTCAAAAATTGAAAATTTTGAATTTCCAAAACCTGTTTCTTTTTTTGAACTATGAAGCGGAAACAACCGAAATTCTGAGACAAAGTGGCTCAATATATGAGGTAATTGTTTGCGAAGTTCCATTTTGAACAAATGTATACTTTGCGAGTTATGCCCTTGGCCAAAAATGTCAATAATGAGTAATTTAACCCGGAAGTGCCACGCCCACCTCAATTTCTTTTGCATAGGTTAATCAATATTCCAAGTGTTACGTTATGTTCCAAATTTCAAGTTCCTACATAATAGAGGTCAAAAAATATAGGTCAACAAAAGTCAACAAAGGTCAAAATCGAAAAATGAAAATATCCAAATGTAAAAAACCCGTTCCTTTTTTGGAACTATAAAGCTGAAACAACTGAGCTGTTAACACAAACTGGCCAAAAGGATGAGGTAATTGTGTGCAAAGTCCCTTTTTGAACAAACGCATTCTATGCGAGTTATGCCCCTGCCTCTAAATGTAAACAATTAGTAATTCAACCCGGATGTGCCACGCCCACATCAGTTTTTTGGTCATAGGTGAATTCATATTCAAAGTGTCTTGTTGTATTCCAAATATCAAGGTTTTACATCAAATAGATCATAAGATATACATACACCAAGCTCAAAAAGACGCACATATGGTAAAACAAAACTCAAATTTGAAAAAATCACGAATTTCAATTTTGCTTTAAAAGAACGATTGTTATATATCTATGTAAAGGGCATGAGAAGCACATTAGGAAACCGAAAAAATTAACCCTCTAGGTTAAGTAGGTCATGTGCTAGAGCAGTCCAAAGTTGCGAATTTGGCTTTTTAGGGATAGCTATAAAACCGGAAGTACATGTCAGAAGTCAAAGGTCAAAGTATCAAATTATAGCTAAGGTCAATGACCTTTGACCCTATGAAGGTCAAAGTCATCAAAGGTCAAGGTCACATGGTGTGGGTGTTTCAAGTTGGAAACAAAATTTAATCGGAAGTTGCAAAAAAGCAAAAGCGAAATTCAAAATTCGGCTCCAAATGTTTTTTGCGCGATCGATTGCGGAATACATTTACATCAAATTTGAGCCTATCAACCTTTACCCTGAGGCCCCATTTTGAGTTTTACAAAAGTGTGTTTTTTCAATATGGCGGCCAAAATATCACTTCCGGTCTGAATTTTGTTTTAAAATCGGCCATAAAATTTTATTTGCCAAAATAACATTAGTGAAGTCTCTTTGCATTTAAAATTTCAGATCAATCGATGCAAAAGCAAAAAAGTTGCAAAAAAATCGAAAAATTTGATCGCAAAAAGTGAGAGACGAATTTTCGAATTTCGTAATTTTTCAAGTGCTATCAGGTCAGAAATTACAGGTAGATTGTAAAAATGAAAACCAGAAGAAAATCGATGCAAAAATGTTCCAAAACATATTCATTAGCAACGTTGCCACTACAGAAGGTCTACTGAAGTTGAAACGTTGCTGCAGCTAATGCAGTCTATGCTCAGGAAGGTGTGTAAAATACGAAAAAAAAAAAAAAAGAATGGACATTTCGATAACAAACTGGGACTTTGCTGAAAGCAAAGTCCCACAAAAAGAATGGACATTTCGATAACAAACTGGGACTTTGCTGAAAGCAGCGACCAATTGAACCCATTCAGTTGTTCTCTTCTACTACAGGCTCGACTAGTCAACTCACTATGGGTGAAAATCTGACCTCTATCACTTATGAAATGATACATTTGAAACAAAATGAGTCTTATTGAAAATATAAGTGAACGCTTAAAAACTCTAAAAATTGAGGTTGAAAATCTCAGGTCCGAAAATCGTGACATTTGGCAAATTTTAGATTCCGCACAAAAAGCAAAAAGAAAATATCAGTCTTAAGTTGAAGATGCGCGAGACTCAAAAGGTTTCTGCAATAGCCTTAAATAAGTCGAATGCTGTGGAACAATGGACCAGAAGGTCGAATATATAGGATAGCAGACGTTAAGACTGAAACTTTTAAACAATCCATAACCAAAGCCATCGAAGTGTTCAATAAAATTGGAGTAAGCATTGCTGAAAGTGATATTGATATTGCACATAGACTTGGTCCATACAAAAGCGATAGGAATAGGGGTATTATTGTGAAATTTACATCAAGAAAGTCCAAAATTGAAGTCATAAGGTTCTTGGCGCAGAGTGGAATCACTATTAACCCTTGTGCTAGCACGTCGTTTGATAACATTGGATAGTAACCTGGGGTATTTGGGAACCCCTATTATTTAATGGGAATTTTCAACAAAAGAACATGAAATATATTGCCAGGTGTGGCAAAGAATACTTTATAAAGACTCCTTGTTGACCAAATCAATTGTTCAAGATGATAGTTATACCGATATGCAAAATGCATCATGTCTTCAAGCCAAACCTATAATCTAGAATATTACATAAGGTCGGGTTGTGATCTAGGGATGAGCAGAGTGCATCTGTTTAGATTCAATTATTGATCAATTAGTCAAGATTTCAAAAGTAGCTAACTTAATTTGATATGGTTATAACATTTATTGATAATTTGAAAATTATGTATAAAAAACTCAAATTTGACCTCCTTCAGGTACTTCAGGACCCCAGAGATTCAATAGGTGTTATAGTCAATTTTTAACCAAAATGGCCCCAAAATTAGTTGAAATAGCCCCTATATGGTACCAAATAATTTTTGGTTTTATGGAACAACTTTAACAATTAAATAATTGTTGCTTTCAGCAAAGTCCCAGTTTGTTATCGAAATGTCAATTCTTTTTTTTTTTTTTTTTTTTTTTTTCCGATTTTTCCACACCTTTTCAAGCAAAGGCTGCAACAGCTGCATCAACATTATTACGTGTAGACCTTCTGTAGTGGCAAGTCGTAAATGAGTGTATTTTGGAACATTTTTGCAAAAACGGAAGTGCCAAAGGGCCACATGTGCAAAAAATCGAAAATCGGCTCTAGAAGGCGCATTTCTGCATCGATTTTCTTCGGGTTTTCATTTTTACAATTTATCTGTTATTACACTTGAAAAATTGCGAA